>NC_051226.1:1099637-1244637 GCF_015220715.1 Pygocentrus nattereri
TTGACATGATGAACATTTAGGAGCGTTCACACATCTGGACCAGCCCGCAAAAATCCCCAGATTTTGAATCCTCTTGAAAATCTGTGGGAAGACCTGGAACAGCGAGTAAGACTCCAGGGCAGGGATCCATGAAATCTGGCTGAACTGCAGAAATCTTTAACGCAAGAGTGGCAGAACATTCACCAACATCCAGAAACCGACCAATCAAATCGCAGCTGTTATTCGTGCTCGTGGAGGCTTATTTACCATTACACATCAGTAATATCGTCATTTCCCGTTCAGCTTCACTCACTTTCTCCTGCCAATTCCTTGTAGATTAATCAATAAACAGCGTAATGTTTAGTGACAGCCCCACACTCTTAAGAAGATGGTTCTTCAAGGGTTCTTTAGTAAAGACACTGGGCCTCGTTCTCCAGTAGTTTGTTCTTAAATGTGTTCTTGAGGAAGATCCTATAGATACTACACATTTACATACATATACATCATACTATACATTTTACTATACAGTGAGATCATTTCACTAATAAAATTAGATGTTATAATAAGTGCGCAGCCACCTCAGAATGAGGAATATTTGATATATCGACTAGATTTTAGATCATTTCTCTTGATAAGATTCCATTTTTTTGCAGTGTTAACTTTAATGTGTGTTTAATGTAACAGGGTTTGATTTTATATCATTTTAGTTTCTGTTGGGCCGTTCATGAAATTTTCACACAGGGTGAAGTGGCATTTGGTCCCCTGATATAACACATTCACTACTAATTCATTCTTTCGTTCTTGCGTTCCTTCTTTTAAGGTGTCCTGACGGGGGGCCGTGTTTTCCCCGATCTGTTCTCCAGGTCCTCTCAGATGAGCGTGTGGTTTTACTCAGACTCGACTGGAAACAATCGAGGATTTCTCGCCAATTTCAGCACAGGATTCGCCCTCGGGCAGCCAGGTACGCGAGAAAAACCCTGACGTCTGGTGACTCGACCTGGTTCAGTAAGGATTCGTGTCAGTGAAGAGACTGAAAAATGGGCTGATTTTCACATAAACAAACAATCCATTAAAGCCCATCCCTGTTTCATAGTGAATCACGTGGCTAAAGTGTGAGTTTTCACCATTTATCATGTAAAATTCCTTCTTTTCGTCACATTTAAGCACAGGTGTTCAAAATAACCAGAGCTGAAAATAGTTGTTTGTATGATGCCATAGAACAGCGGTGCTCAGTCCTGGTTCTGGAGATCTCCCACCCTGGAGAGTTCAGATATAACACACCTGCCTCTTATATTCAGATGCTCCTGAAGACCCTCATCACCTGGATCAGGTGTGTTAGATTAGGGGTGGAGCCATGGTTCTTCAAAGAGTTATTTTTTTAAATGCTATGAGAGACTGAAGACCCTTTAAAAGTTTGAAACTACCTCCACCAAATAATGTGACAGTGATAGGCAGAAGCCCTGAATTGGTGTAGAACCTTCAAGTTACGTGAAGGTTCTTCATGCACACAAATCTCCTTTGGTTCTTTAGGTAAGTGGTTCCCAACCCAGATGGTCCACATTTGTGCTCCAACCCAACACTCAACACATAGAGAGCTGCTTTCCCACTGCCTTTGGTACCAGCTAAAGTTTTCCACAGATATAACGCCACCTCAGTGTAGCTGGTCGTCATGGCAACACCAAATGAAACTGCCATGACGCGAGGGAGACGAATTTTGTTCAGAAGAGGCAGCGAAACAAAAGACTGCTAAAAATTACACCAGGGTTCAGGCGACAAGATGATTCTGGTTCTCCAAGGCGACACACGAGGCTATTCTAACTTGGATGTTAACCCTAGTATGTGTGTTTAGCAATTCTCTCCAACCAATCAGCAGTCTGTGGTTTTTTACCTCACCTTTTGGTATCAGTTCAGCTTGGAACCTTGACAAAAGTGGAACCAAAAATAGTACTAGGTACCAGATTTGCCATGGAAAACCAAAAAAGGCAAGGAAATGCAGCGCAAAGGCAGCTAATGTGGACAGGCTCTGGGACCCTGAGGATGGGGCTGGGAACCACTGCTTTAGGGAAGTGGTTCTTCCATGGCATCACTCAAAGAACCCTTTGTAGGACCTTTTTTAAGAGTGCAAGACTTTAACAAAACAATAGAAAATTCAGATTTAAATGTGAATCAAAGTAAAAGCATCAAAGGATTGGCTGAGAAGTTGCTAGGCAGTTGCTCGGGGTTGATAAATGGTTGCTTCAGGTATTTTAGGTGGTTGCAAAAGTGTTGATAAGCGGTCGCTGTAGTATCCCAGGTGGTTGCTAGGGTGTTGGTAGGTGGCTGCTAAGGTGTTTGCTATGGTTTTCCACATCCTAATCTCCACATATTAGGATGTTGCTAATGGACTTGACAGAGGTTGGTCACCCCATTCATTCCTATGGGGGAAAAAATCAATTGAATTTAATGACGTTATGTACAAAAACTGTACATCTGATGAAAAAGCTGCTTACAAGCACACAGTTCCCGATCAGACCTAACATCCAGGAGCTGGAACATCTCGGTGTCTCGGAAGTTGAACGTTTCACCACTTTCATCAATCAGATGTCAGATTGGTGATGCGAAATTGAGCTGTTGGAAATGAATGAGTTAATGAAAGGATTATGCAAAGAAAGATTTCAGTATCATATAAAACCTTTCATTTCTTATCATTCCTTTGCAGTTCCATGTCAGAGTGGACAGTATCAGTGTGGTTCAGGACAGTGTGTGTCCACTTCCAGTGTGTGTGATGGTGTGGTCAACTGCCCCGATGCTTCTGATGAAGCTTACTGTGGTGAGTGGACACATTCATTTACTGCTGGTGTTTAATATGGAGGAACCTTTCTGTCTGAAAAATAATAGTAAACATTCAATATTATCAGGAAATTTGAGGCCTGATAAAATTACATTGCAATTTCTGAAGACTTGCAGAAATAACACATTATGAATTGATATTTTTGATGGCAATTTATACCTTCAAAAGGCCGCATACATCTTTACATAAGAAAGTTTACACGTATATCACCTATATAGCTCTAAAAAACACTAATATGTTGTTATATTGTCAACACCCAATGTTGCCAGATTGGGCCGATTTAGATTCGGCAGGATCAAAGGTGCTCTGGTGGTGCACAAAATCTGGGCTTGTTTGTTATTATTTTGGCAGGTTTATATATAAAATCTATATTAGTATATACAATTAATAAAATGCATGCAGCTGAAATTTTATAGTCCAAACTTCAATCAGGAGGCCGTTGCCCCACCCACCTGTACTGTTCATACTCAACATCAGTGGTTAACATGCCTAGCAGTCTATTTTTAACGCTATGGGTTCTGAGGTCATGTTCTAGATCAGTTCATCTCTTCTTAAATCCTCCTCTAAAGGTTCTTCATAGAACAGGATCTTCATCTGTTTCATATCTAAACGCTCCGTTATCTTCATCACTACTTTCCAAACCCGCTGCAGCAGCTTCAGCAGCTGGAAACTCTCTGACGCCGTTTCACACGAGTCTCCGATGTGGACTGAATGAAGAATGAAGGGTTTCCGGCGTGACGGTCAGTCCTTAGTGATCTCCTGAGTGTCCGTCGGTCAGTTTCACACAGAATGTAGACGGACACACAAATCCAGCAGCTCCACACGGTGAGAGGCAGATGACGTGTATCTCAGCCCCTCTTCACAGGCTCATAACTCCGGATGTGAGTCTCGTAGGATCTCGTGATGAGATGGTTGGAAAGGGCGGCTCTACAGATTCAGGAAGGGTTTGAACTGGATTTCTGAGCTGGATCATCACAAAGATACACACAGAGAATTTGATGTGCAGGCGAGTTTGTGGACCCCAGTGGATTAATGTTATGGTTGTACGTTCAGGTCTAATACAGCATATTATCCAGGCTTTTCAGGGAAACTAACACTAAAGTCTTCATATCAGTGATAAAATAAGCACACTTGTTTTAAGGCCTGACAGTTCTGTCTAGCAACTGATACACTTATCTGGAAATTTTCAGCACAGCACAGCAGATGATAATGTAATATAGGAATCTATTACTGATGTTATGTTGGTTAAATACAGTAATATTTTTGTTTTACTGTTTAAAGAACCTTAGATTTCCTTTGATGTGTGGTTTTTCTTGTGTTTTTGAACATTCTGAACAATTAGTTTTGTCTGGAAACTGTAGACAAAATGTCCAGAACCAGCCAGTAGTGCTGGTGTATCGGTCTGTAGGCCTGTCACTGCACCTCTGAGTCATCATCTCCATGGACAATCACCACCTCATCCACACCATCAGACTCACTCTGATCCTCTGCACCTTCAATCTAGCAATTATATCTTGTACGTCTTCTATCCACATCCTATACAATCTGGAAGGTTCTCTATCAGTGTTCTGTCCCTGAGAACCTGCATCTCATTTATTATCTCCCTCAGACTAACAGCACATACGGAACGTGAACAGCAGCACATTTCAGAACTTATTACTGTACAACTGTACATTGGAATAGTGCAGTACTAGTGTATGTTGTGTATATGTGTGTATTCAGAGTCGGTGTGTATACATATATATACACTGCTCAAAAAAACAAAGGGAACCCTTAAACAACTCAATATAACTCCAAGTAAATCAAACTTCTGTGAAATCAAACTGTCCACTTAGGAAGCAACACTGACCATCAGTTTCACAGCTGTTGTGTAAATGGAACAGACAACAGGTGGAGATTACTGGCGATTAGCAAGACACACTCAATAAAGGAGTGGTTCTGCAGGTGGGACCACAGACCACTTCTCAGTACCTTTCTGCTTTCTGGCTGATGTTTTGGTCACTTTTGAATGTTGGTGGTCTTTCACACTCGTGGTAGCAGGAGACGGACTCTACAACCCACACAAGTGGCTCAGGTAGTGCAGCTCATCCAGGATGGCACATCAGTGCGAGCTGTGGCAAGAAGGTTTGCTGTGTTTGTCAGCGTAGTGTCCAGAGGCTGGAGGCGCTACCAGGAGACAGGCCAGTACACCAGGAGACGTGGAGGAGGCCGTAGGAGGGCAACAACCCAGCAGCAGGACCGCTACCTCCGCCTTTGTGCAAGGAGGAACAGGAGGAGCTGCCAGAGCCCTGCAGAATGACCTCCAGCAGACCACAAATGTGCATGTGTCTGCACAAACGGTTAGAAACCGACTCCATGAGGATGGTATGAGGGCCCGACGTCCACAGATGGGGGTTGTGCTCACAGCCCAACACCGTGCAGGACGCTTGGCATTTGCCAGAGAACACCAGGATTGGCAAATTCGCCACTGGTGCCCCATGTGCTCGCCAGAGGTAGCCTGAGTGCCATTAGGTACCGAGATGAGATCCTCAGACCCCTTGTGAGACCATATGCTGGTACGGTTGGCCCTGGGTTCCTCCTAATGCAGGACAATGCTAGACCTCATGTGGCTGGAGTGTGTCAGCAGTTCCTGCAAGATGAAGGCATTGAAGCTATGGACCGGCCCGCCCGCTCCCCAGACCTGAATCCGATTGAGCACATCTGGGACATCATGTCTCGCTCCATCCACCAACGCCACATTGCACCACAGACTGTCCAGGAGTTGGCGGATGCTTTAGTCCAGGTCTGGGAGGAGATCCCTCAGGAGACCATCCGCCACCTCATCAGGAGCTGCCCAGGCGTTGTAGGGAGGTCATACAGGCACGTGGAGGCCACACACAACACTGAGCCTCATTTTGACTTGTTTTAAGGACGTCACATCAAAGTTGGTTCAGCCTGTCGTGTGTTTTTCCACTTTAATTCTGTGTGTGACTCCAAATCCAGGCCTGGTTAATACATTTGATTTCCATTGATGATTTTTATGATTTTGTTGTCAGCACATTCAACTTTGTACAGAACAAAGAATTCAATGAGAAGATTTCATTCACTCAGATCTAGGATGAGTTATTGGAGTGTTCCTTTATTATTTAGAGCAGTGTATATATTATTTCTCTTCTTAGATGTGTATTTGTTTTTAGTAATTAAATTCTATAAGGGGGATTTTCACTCACTTTCCATCACCTGTGTAAATGTGATGTGACAAACGTGATTTGATTTGAGAAGCAATCTGGCAACCCTGTCCACACCTACCTCAGAGTGATGTTTTGTGTTTATCTGAGCTGTGTTGTTGATCTGTCTCTGTATTTCAGTGCATTTGATGTCAGCAAATTTCCCTGGAGCTCAGCGTCTGAGTCTTCAGATTCAGAACAGCCTCTACTCGGCCTGCGCTCTGGACTGGAGCCCAGACTTCTCAGACTACTTCTGCCGATACCTGGGCTACAGGTGAGCACTCTGACCAGAACAGACTACACACGATCACACATACACTGCAGGGCAAATACATATTATACATAGGAAAAAAACGTGTTTTCATTTTAAAATTTAGTGTTCAGGCCACCGTTCTGAGAGAATCTGTGTTTTATACCCTGTCAACTGATTATTTGACTGAAACTGCTTTTGTTAAATAATATTAAATATTAATTTTATGAAATTATGAAAATCTAATACCCTTTTTTGTAAAAGGCATGTAAAAGTTTGTACTGCCAGGGGTGCTATTAGCACTAAATTTGCTTTAGTGTTTGTCATTCAGAAAAGTACCGGTTGTGAACCCACACCAGCAGGATCTATCTGCTGCACCTGTTCACAGTAACATCTTTCAAAACTAGAAGTTAAAGATAGTGAGTTAATGTTGTTTATGCGATTTCCAATAAAGAATATAGTCTAATCCGTTTACGCTGAAAAGCTTTTAAGCTAAAGTTTATATAGAACGCAGCCGAGGTTTGTCTTCTTGTTTCTCTGATGATCTCCTGATCAACCTGTTTGGACGCTTCAGTGCAGGAGAGCAAAAAACCCAAACGGCGCTTTAATCAATGCTTCTTATTGTCATTATCAGTCAGATTCTGTGTAAAATGTTAGATTTTGATACTTCAGTTTAAATCTCTGCTTTTTTGGCCTATTTTCTCTTTCAGAAAACCAAATGTGCCATTTTTGACCATTTTCGGGTGGAAATTTATGGTGATTGAAATTCCAGTGTGTGCACAATGTTTATGGTCACTGGGTTGCAGTGCTGTAATCTCTCATAGTATCACAGTGAAGCTGGTGCTCCTATTTCTTCTGTCATTGAATTTCTTAATGCTCCTAATGGGCTTTGCCTGCTAGTTTAAAAACTCTAATCATTGAAAAGTTTTATATGTAAAAATAATTAAATGATAAATAAAAAATGCTTTTATTAAACTTGAGTTTCTGCTTTTATTAAACTAGAATTTCTGCTTTTATTAAACTAGAATTTCTGCTTTTATTAAACTTGAGTTTCTGCTTTTATTAAACTAGAATTTCTGCTTTTATTAAACTAGAATTTCTGCTTTTATTAAACTAGAATTTCTGCTTTTATTAAACTGGAGTTTCTGCTTTTATTAAACTAGAATTTCTGCTTTTATTAAACTAGAATTTCTGCTTTTATTAAACTAGAATTTCTGCTTTTATTAAACTAGAATTTCTGCTTTTATTAAATTAGAATTTCTGTTTTTATTAAACTAGAATTTCTGCTTTTATTAAACTAGAATTTCT
Organism: Pygocentrus nattereri; assembly: GCF_015220715.1. Classification (NCBI taxonomy): domain Eukaryota; kingdom Metazoa; phylum Chordata; class Actinopteri; order Characiformes; family Serrasalmidae; genus Pygocentrus; species Pygocentrus nattereri. The sequence goes on from NC_051226.1 coordinate 1,107,211, forward strand.
GTTTTTATTAAACTAGAATTTCTGCTTTTATTAAACTAGAATTTCTGTTTTTATTAAACTAGAATTTCTGCTTTTATTAAACTTGAATTTATTAAGCTTTCTCGGATGCCATGGCAGATGAATAGCAGGCGTGTGGGGAGTGGGGGGGCAGATTTAGGCTAATTAAATGGCTAATTAACAGCATGTTCTGTTAAATCCAGGTCCGGAAATGCTGTGTTCTTGTCCGTGTCAGAGGGGGACGCTCCGTTTGCTGTGGTCAGCTCGGCTGCTGATGGCTCTCTGGATATAAAACCCAGGTACTTGACTGGTTTTATTTCTTTAATGCTTGCGTTCAGTTTTGTGTTTTAGATCATAAACAGTGCAGATTTCCATCATAAAGTGTTTCTGAATCAGCTTTTTAAGCTCATCTAACTCGCCCTTCACTCCCAGCAGTTTCTGATTGACATCCCAGTGAAATTTAGTGTTTGTTTGTATTTACCACCTCATTACTCCAAACGCTTACGAGATATTTTACCACATCCTTCAGCTTAATATCTAGAGTCTACTGTCCCTCATATTACCTGATATAATCATGTTATCCTCCATCAGCATGGCCACACCTCTTCTAGACTCCTGAGTTCAGTGAATATTATGATCTAAAAATATTCACAGCAGACATTTCAGAACATTTGCTATAAGTGGCTGGCGCTCTCGCTGAACTGAGATCAGTCAGATAAAGGAATATATGGCAGGACGCTGTACAGGCAGGTCATTACTGCACTGCTGGATGCAGAGCTGCACAGTTTAATCAGCTTTTCACAAACGATTCTCTGTTTGTTTCATTTTTTAAGTGGAAAATGTCCAAGTGAAAAGGTCGTTTCACTGCACTGTGACAACCAACGTAAGTATGAAAAAATGACATATAAATTACTTGAATTACTTGCAGGATGGCATAAAAGAACTATGCCATTAAATTGTGTGTAAATATATATATATATATACACTTGTACATATAAGCTACAGTATTGGACATCAACTAATTAAAACTAATTTTTAAAAATTAAAAATGACAATAATAATAATAATAATAAACAAATGAAAGGATTTTTTATTGCTGAATTTTGTTGCTCTTTGATGGCTCAGAAGGCCAAATGATGATCCTCCTAAAACGCCTAATTTCTCCTAAGCATGAGACCAAAAAGGAGAGATTAGATCCAAGAGATAAAAAGGAGAGTAGAAAATGATCTGCAGATAAAGATGAGCGTCATTATGGCTGCAACTCTGAGCACAACATCAGATTACTGAGCTCAAGGTCTCAGGTGGAACATCTCCGCAGCAGGAGTGGAGGCTCCTTTATCACACTGCTGTCTCGATGAAGCTGCAGAGATATTTAAGAGCTGTTTTTATGAATTGTGTCTCTCCTGTGGGGAAATCTTACTGCATTAACTGGTGTTAAGAGTTAAAGTGGTTATACTTCCTCATTATGACGGTGAGTTTGAGCACATTTGAGACCTAAACATCAAGCTGGACCTCGTTTTTGAGCATTAAGTTCATATGTAAAGATGTTTGACATGGTGTAAAAACTTTGACTTTCAATTATCACCAAATTTTTGTTTTTTTATAGAAATTGCAGCTTAATTTTATTTTACTTTTCGGGGAAGGTTTTGTTCAGGCAGTGTTGACACACTATGTAGTCTAACCCTCTACTGCATGAATTATGAATGTTTTCATGTGTTTCTGTTTTTTGAAATATAACTTAAATATAATATAATTACTTAAATAATGGGAATTCTTAAATATATATATTTATTTCTAAACTTTGTGGGTTACTTGGTAATTTTTTCCATTTGGCAACAACATGCAATCATACCACAGCACCATAAAATCTAAAAAAACCCAAAAAACAATTTTTTAAAATTTTTCTCTAATTTTTCTCAAAAATTTTCTCTAGAATAAACAAATTCAACTTGTACTCAGTGAAATTTATGATGCAATATTTACAAATATTGTAAATTAATACAATTTCCGCTGGTATTTGGAATGTAGGGTAATAACAACATCATAATAAAAAATCCTGGTCATGTGACGTCATGAAATATTTGTACTTTTAAAGTAAAAGACACTTTTTCGGCAATTAAATAGGAAAACAGATTTTATATCACTGCTGTTCATTAAAATTAAGATAAAGTAATTGTTGCCATATGGCAACTATAAAAATATTATAGTTCATCATTTTATGTGTTCTGTCATTCATAGTGCTGAGTAATATTTGTTAAATACAGGATAATGAAGCTTAAAGGGTTATACTGTCCTGTGTGTTCCAGCGTGTGGAACCCAGATGATGAACCTAACGACAGCATCCAGCTGGTCTACAGTAGAAGATCTAGGGATGGAGAAGGAGGGAGACGAGGCTGGGAGCTCTTCAGGCCGAGTGGTGGGAGGAGAGGATGCACCGAAAGGTGCCTGGCCCTGGATGGCGTCTCTGAAGTGGGTGGGCCGGCACGTGTGCGGAGGGGCTTTAATCGACAGAGAGTGGCTGGTCACCGCTGCACACTGCGTTTTCGGGTGAGGACAACAGAACAACACTCACCATCACTCCATATTTACACTTCTCTTTTTCATTTTTTCCTCCATATGAAACATTTTATCTTCAGCGCAACTAAAAGCCACAATTTCTTTTTTCTAGATTGAATTGAACTGAATTCAGAACCTTCAGCCAACTGTGTTTGTACACTGTGAAATTAGACCTCCGCGTTTAACCCATGTTGTGTAAAAGCCACAGACACTGCAGATTCATACTGGATTAAAATCATGGACCTCTTTAATAATCACTCAAATTACAGCGCCTCCCCAGATTAAACTAATCCAGCTCCAACAGGGCTTATAATTGGCCGACCTCAGTTTTAGCAGTGCTGTTTGTATTGACCTCAGGTCACCCTGATGGCAGACCCGGACTAAATGTCCATGTGTCCTTCAGTTCTGTTTGAAAAGCATCCAAGGTGGCTCATCACGTCAAAGACTCCTAGAATGAAGACTTCTATATCTGTCATTTCATAGATTTGATAACTTTATCTTATCCTACAATATGGAATATAATAAAAATAAAGTAGACCCCTCGATTAGTAGGACTTTCCAAACTTTTTACTAATACTGTATCCACCAAAATGATGATGCATAGCATATTAACAGTATGCCGTGGTGTGTCCATCCTGTAGGAGAAACGTCCAGCTCTCTAACTGGGTGGTCATGTTGGGTCTTCATGCTCAGTATGAGTCCGACACTTCAGAGAGACAGACGCGTCAAGTGGACCAGGTTATAATGAACCCGCGATACAACCGACGGACTAAGGACTCCGACATCGCTCTCATGCACTTGCAGACCAGAGTCAACTTCACAGGTCAGTGACAGACCAGTTCACTTTATTAGCTTATTATATTTAGCACATTTACAGTGATGACGGCTGCTATTACTGTCTTTAGCTACAGTGTGCAGAGCTGGACGAAGTACACAGATCATGTACTGAGTTAAAGTCGAGACCCCCAAGGTAAAATATTCCTCCAGTAAAAGTAGAAGCTCCTCCCTTTAGACCTCCACTTGAGTAAAAGTACTAAAGTATTTCCCTTCAAATGTACTTAAGTATAAAGTAAAAGTACTAAAAGAGTAATTCTGGCTCTGATGTCCTGTTATCATTTTTATAACCAGACTGGCTTCATGAACTCATTTCAGGTGAAAGTCCTCCAGCGTCTCTCTTGGTAAACCAGTCTTTTAATAGAACGTCATTAATTAGTGACGCTGACGTCTATTAAAATGATCAGAAGCACAAAACACTGAAGGTAAACAGTTTCCATCAGGGAGAACCGAGTGGCTCTGAAATCACTTTTTACACACAAGCAAAGTTTCAGTTTCAGATTTATTTACAACTTAGTTCCAAGTTTAAGTTGAATAAAAACTGGCTTTAAACTCAGGATCACAGATGAGCTCCTTTACTATGTTGATCTGTAGGCGTCTGTTCATAAACATAAACCAGCCCAAACTCATTTACTATAAAATGAAATGGTGTTTGTAGAAATTCAGAAAAAAGCCGCGTCAGTCTCGACTGCATATGTGGACATATTTCTATATTGAGCTCTATTTACACAAAGTTAGGTTAGTTCATCATTTATGTTGAACAGACTCTCCCAAAGTTTTACGCTGCTGCGCTGACGTTGAACCGCGTGCTGCACTGGGTCGGTATGACCAACAGGTCAAAACCAGCTCTAAACAAAGTGACCGCTGGGCCCTGATTGGTGCTCTGGCTTTGCGCTTCTCTCGTTTTGACATGTTACGTTTTTATACACACAGAAACCAAAAGGAACGACCGATTTCTCAAAATGTAGGAGGAAAAAGTCGGATATTAGACTCTGAAATGTAGTGGAGTGAAAGGAGAAAGTCCAGAACGGAGAAACTTCAGTACAGATACACCAAAAATACTAAAGTACAGAAACTAATTACATTTACTCAGTTACTCAGTTACTCAGATACTCAGTTACTCAGATACTCAGTTACTCAGATACTGTCCACCACTGACAATGTGCGACATGACTTATTGCATCTTTATAGATAACAGTATGTCATCTACCACTACTGTACATTTTCAGCAACTAGTATAAAGAATTCAGTAACTATTATGAATTATTCAGTAACTATGAATTATTCAGTAACTACTATGAATGAAGATGAATGTGCTGTCTAGCTTGAATCTGGACACATGTTTTGTAGTAATGACAGTGAGGAACTGAACAGTGACACTGTCACTGATTCATTTGATTGATAAACTGATAGATTTCTGATGTCTTTTCAGATGATATTAGTCTGATATGAGTTTCATTCCTACAGATTACATCCAGCCAATCTGCCTGCCTCACCCTAAGCAGCGGTTTGAACCTGGCAGGAAGTGTGTGATTGCTGGCTGGGGCAGACTCACTGAAGGAGGTCAGTGAGTCTCATATAATCCAGACCGAAATGATTCAATATGCACTCCTGGCCACTTTATCAGAAACACATCACTTGTAGCATAACTTTAGTATTCAGTGTACAATTATGAAGCAGGTAGAGCGCATAAGGTAGATAAGTGTTTCTAATAAAGTGGCCAGTTAGTGGAAGCACAAGGTGGGTGTTTCTAATAAAGTGGCCAGTGAGTGGAAGCACAAGGAGGGTGTTTCTAATAAAGTGGCCGGTTAGTGGAAGCACAAGGTAGGCGTTTCTAATAAAGTGGCCAGTTAGTGGAAGCACAAGGTGGGTGTTTCTAATAAAGTGGCCAGTGAGTGGAAGCACAAGGTAGGTGTTTCTAATAAAGTGGCCAGTGAGTGGAAGCACAAGGTGGGTGTTTCTAATAAAGTGGCCAGTGAGTGGAAGCACAAGGTGGGCGTTTCTAATAAAGTGGCCGGTTAGTGGAAGCACAAGGTGGGTGTTTCTAATAAAGTGGCCGGTTAGTGGAAGCACAAGGTGGGTGTTTCTAATAAAGTGACCGGTTAGTGGAAGCACAAGGTGGGTGTTTCTAATAAAGTGGCCAGTTAGTGGAAGCACAAGGTGGGTGTTTCTAATAAAGTGGCCAGTGAGTGGAAGCACAAGGTGGGTGTTTCTAATAAAGTGGCCAGTGAGTGGAAGCACAAGGTAGGCGTTTCTAATAAAGTGGCCGGTTAGTGGAAGCACAAGGTGGGTGTTTCTAATAAAGTGACCGGTTAGTGGAAGCACAAGGTGGGTGTTTCTAATAAAGTGGCCAGTGAGTGGAAGCACAAGGTGGGTGTTTCTAATAAAGTGGCCGGTTAGTGGAAGCACAAGGTGGGTGTTTCTAATAAAGTGGCCGGTTAGTGGAAGCACAAGGTGGGTGTTTCTAATAAAGTGACCGGTTAGTGGAAGCACAAGGTGGGTGTTTATAATAAAGTGGCCGGTTAGTGGAAGCACAAGGTGGGTGTTTCTAATAAAGTGACCGGTTAGTGGAAGCACAAGGTCAGTGTTTCTAATAAAGTGGCCGGTTAGTGGAAGCACAAGGTGGGTGTTTCTAATAAAGTGGCCAGTTAGTGGAAGCACAAGGTGGGTGTTTCTAATAAAGTGACCGGTTAGTGGAAGCACAAGGTGGGTGTTTCTAATAAAGTGGCCGGTTAGTGGAAGCACAAGGTCAGTGTTTCTAATAAAGTGGCCGGTTAGTGGAAGCACAAGGTGGGTGTTTCTAATAAAGTGACCGGTTAGTGGAAGCACAAGGTGGGTGTTTCTAATAAAGTGGCCGGTTAGTGGAAGCACAAGGTGGGTGTTTCTAATAAAGTGACCGGTTAGTGGAAGCACAAGGTGGGTGTTTCTAATAAAGTGGCCAGTGAGAGGAAGCACAAGGTGGGCGTTTCTAATAAAGTGGCCAGTGAGAGGAAGCACAAGGTGGGCGTTTCTAATAAAGTGGCCAGTTAGTGGAAGCACAAGGTGGGTGTTTCTAATAAAGTGGCCAGTGAGAGGAAGCACAAGGTGGGCGTTTCTAATAAAGTGGCCGGTTAGTGGAAGCACAAGGTGGGTGTTTCTAATAAAGTGGCCAGTGAGTGGAAGCACAAGGTGGGTGTTTCTAATAAAGTGGCCAGTGAGTGGAAGCACAAGGTGGGTGTTTCTAATAAAGTGGCCAGTGAGTGGAAGCACAAGGTGGGTGTTTCTAATAAAGTGGCCAGTGAGTGGAAACACAAGGTGGGTGTTTGTAATAAAGTGGCCAGTGAGTGGAAGCACAAGGTGGGTGTTTCTAATAAAGTGGCCAGTGAGTGGAAGCACAAGGTGGGTGTTTCTAATAAAGTGGCCAGTGAGTGGAAGCACAAGGTGGGTGTTTCTAATAAAGTGGCCAGTGAGAGGAAGCACAAGGTGGGCGTTTCTAATAAAGTGGCCGGTTAGTGGAAGCACAAGGTGGGTGTTTGTAATAAAGTGGCCAGTGAGTGGAAGCACAAGGTGGGTGTTTCTAATAAAGTGGCCAGTGAGTGGAAGCACAAGGTGGGTGTTTCTAATAAAGTGGCCAGTGAGTGGAAGCACAAGGTGGGTGTTTCTAATAAAGTGGCCAGTGAGTGGAAGCACAAGGTGGGTGTTTGTAATAAAGTGGCCAGTGAGTGGAAGCACAAGGTGGGTGCTTCTAATAAAGTGGCCAGTGAGTGGAAGCACAAGGTGGGTGTTTCTAATAAAGTGGCCAGTGAGTGGAAGCACAAGGTGGGTGTTTCTAATAAAGTGACCAGTGAGTGGAAGCACAAGGTAGGTGTTTCTAATAAAGTGGCCGGTTAGTGGAAGCACAAGGTGGGTGTTTCTAATAAAGTGGCCGGTTAGTGGAAGCACAAGGTGGGTGTTTCTAATAAAGTGACCGGTTAGTGGAAGCACAAGGTGGGTGTTTCTAATAAAGTGGCCGGTTAGTGGAAGCACAAGGTGGGTGTTTCTAATAAAGTGGCCGGTTAGTGGAAGCACAAGGTCAGTGTTTCTAATAAAGTGGCCAGTGAGTGGAAGCACAAGGTGGGTGTTTCTAATAAAGTGACCAGTGAGTGGAAGCACAAGGTAGGTGTTCCTAATAAAGTGACCGGTTAGTGGAAGCACAAGGTCAGTGTTTCTAATAAAGTGGCCGGTTAGTGGAAGCACAAGGTGGGTGTTTCTAATAAAGTGACCAGTGAGTGGAAGCACAAGGTAGGTGTTTCTAATAAAGTGGCCGGTTAGTGGAAGCACAAGGTGGGTGTTTCTAATAAAGTGGCCGGTTAGTGGAAGCACAAGGTGGGTGTTTCTAATAAAGTGACCGGTTAGTGGAAGCACAAGGTGGGTGTTTCTAATAAAGTGGCCGGTTAGTGGAAGCACAAGGTGGGTGTTTCTAATAAAGTGACCGGTTAGTGGAAGCACAAGGTCAGTGTTTCTAATAAAGTGGCCGGTTAGTGGAAGCACAAGGTGGGTGTTTCTAATAAAGTGACCGGTTAGTGGAAGCACAAGGTGGGTGTTTCTAATAAAGTGGCCGGTTAGTGGAAGCACAAGGTGGGTGTTCCTAATAAAGTGACCGGTTAGTGGAAGCACAAGGTCAGTGTTTCTAATAAAGTGGCCGGTTAGTGGAAGCACAAGGTGGGTGTTTCTAATAAAGTGGCCGGTTAGTGGAAGCACAAGGTGGGTGTTTCTAATAAAGTGGCCAGTTAGTGGAAGCACAAGGTCAGTGTTTCTAATAAAGTGGCCGGTTAGTGGAAGCACAAGGTGGGTGTTTCTAATAAAGTGGCCGGTTAGTGGAAGCACAAGGTGGGTGTTTCTAATAAAGTGGCCGGTTAGTGGAAGCACAAGGTGGGTGTTCCTAATAAAGTGACCGGTTAGTGGAAGCACAAGGTCAGTGTTTCTAATAAAGTGGCCGGTTAGTGGAAGCACAAGGTGGGTGTTTCTAATAAAGTGGCCGGTTAGTGGAAGCACAAGGTGGGTGTTTCTAATAAAGTGGCCGGTTAGTGGAAGCACAAGGTGGGTGTTTCTAATAAAGTGGCCGGTTAGTGGAAGCACAAGGTGGGTGTTTCTAATAAAGTGGCCGGTTAGTGGAAGCACAAGGTGGGTGTTTCTAATAAAGTGGCCGGTTAGTGGAAGCACAAGGTGGGTGTTTCTAATAAAGTGGCCGGTTAGTGGTAGTAATGAGTATATGTGTATGTACAGACATGTATAAACATTGATGAATGACTGTGAGGATGTATGAGTGAATGTTCTGTATACATGCTGTGTATGATGTGTAATACAGGTGCAGTGGCTAATGTCCTGCAGCAGGCCGTCGTGCCCCTCCTCAATAACACTCTGTGTCAGGAGTGGCTGCCTCAGTATATAATCAACCAGCGCATGGTGTGCGCAGGTTACGCTGAGGGAGGGATCGACTCATGCCAGGTGTGTATAAAACATATATTACACATTTTCAGCCTACAGCAGTTTAGCCCCACCCATTCAGCTACAGCAGTTTAGCCCCGCCCATTCAGCCTACAGCAGTTTAGCCCCACCCATTCAGCCTACAGTAGTTTAGCCCCACCCATTCAGCCTACAGCTGTTTAGCCCCACCCATTCAGCCTACTGTAGTTTAGTCCCACCCATTCAGCCTACAGCTGTTTAGCCCCACCCATTCAGCCTATAGCTGTTTAGCCCCACCCATTCAGCCTACAGCTGTTTAGCCCCACCCATTCAGCCTACTGTAGTTTAGTCCCACCCATTCAGCCTACAGCAGTTTAGCCCCACCCATTCAGCCTACAGCAGTTTAGCTCCACCCATTCAGCCTACAGCAGTTTAGCCCCACCCATTCAGCCTACAGCAGTTTAGCCCTGCCCATTCAGCCTACTGTAGTTTAGTCCCACCCATTCAGCCTACAGCAGTTTAGCCCCGCCCATTCAGCCTACTGTAGTTTAGTCCCACCCATTCAGCCTACAGCAGTTTAGCCCCACCCATTCCTGCTGAAGTGATGTGGAGTGTTGTCCCTTCAGACAGTCTGTATTTATTGGATTGAACAGGAAACATTACTTTGTGCTGTTACTGGCTGTTTTGAATAAGGGAAGCCAATCAGAACAGAGCTCATTTACATATATCAGTCTTTCAGACACAGCAATAAAATAGCCTGTTTAATTCTGAGGGGTAAGGAAAGACTGGAAGTGAATTATGGCTGTTTTACCATAAAACTGCAGCAGAACTGCAGAATAAAGGCCTTTAATCTGAGTGTAAGAGTGTCTGACTGTGTCAGGGGGATTCTGGAGGTCCGCTGATGTGCAAAGAGGAGGGCCACTGGGTGCTGGGGGGCGTGACGTCGTTTGGAACGGGCTGCGCTCGGCCGAAACAGCCCGGAGTGTACGCCCTGGTCAGTGAGTTCACTGACTGGGTGGTGGAGACCCGACGCCTCAACTCACACTGGAGCAGCTGGAGATAGAAACGAGAGCGCGGCGGCACCGATGAGCCAGAGTCCGCCAAGAGCTTAAAGACGCTTAAATGGGTTAAAATCTCCATTTTCAATAACATGCTGCAGATAAATGTCTAGTTTATTATGATCATCCTGTGCAGCTTCACAGATCATTAGTAGGAAACTGTAAATGAAGTTTTAATATTAATGAGTGAGTAACCTGGGTGCCTTAAACATTTGAGTTCACTGAACATCACATAGTAAAATGAACAGAATGTAAACCGTTTGACGTGTTGCAGCATCCATGAAACGTGTGCCATAACTTTTGCACAGGCCACATTTCCCGTTTTCTCATGTTCCCAGTGTGTGAAATTCAGCAAATAAACAGTAGTTGTGTATTAAACCGTGCAGCGGTGTGTGTCTGTACAGGACGTGTTCGTTTATTTCCAATTAGAAAGTCAACAAAATGCATGTCATTTGACTGGGGGGGGGGGGTGCACAAACTTTTGCACACGACTGTCATTTCCCCCTCCGTTATCCTCAGAGGCGGGAGATGTACGCAGACACCTTACTCCAGAGAAAGTGGAAAGCCTGAAATGAGCCTGAAACCTAAAATGACTCTAAAACGGTAAAACGCCCTGAAAAGAGCTTTTCTAGTGCTGGAACTACTGGAATATGTCCTGCTGATGATGTGTGACTGAAGGTCGCCGGTTCGATCCCCAGAGCCGACAGTCCATGACTGAGGTGTCCTTGAGCAAGACACCTAACCCCCAACTGCTCCCCGGGGGCTGTGGATAGGGCTGCCCACCGCTCCGGGCAAATGTGCTCACTGCCCCCTAGTGTGTGTGTTCAGTAGTGTGTATGTGGTGTTTCACTGCACGGATGGGTTGAATGCGGAGGTGAAATTTCCTCCTTGTGGGACTAATAAGGGTCTCTTAATCTAATAATTGAATTAATTGAGAAACAGTGGTGGTGATAGGAACCAGACGTCCACCTCTAAAAGCTCCTCACAGAAGGTTATTATGGTAGTTCTGAGGTTTTTGGCCCAAAACATTTTTTAATCCGTTTCTGGTGGAGTGGTACTTGCAGCTTGGTGATGTAAGGCAAGTTTTTTTTACATTTCCCAAGAAATCTCAGCTGTTAAGTTTCTCCATTTCGCATCAAACCACTCTGCCTTTAATGTTTGAATAATGCAGAAATTTAGAAAAATTGGTGGAGCTTCCCTTTAAAGTGTATTGAGTAGAAAGAGGGGAGTTTCTTTTAAAATGTGTAGAGAAATGTGATTCGTGGATTCAGTGAATGAAGCAGTCAGGTAAATAACAGCACCTAAGCACATTCAGCAAAATATTAATCTCTGAGTTTTTAAAAATCTAATGTGTTCCTTTCAGCTCACACGGAGGCGGAACTATTTATCTCGTGCCGCGAAGCGGACGGACGTATTTTTTCGCCGCATGCGGAGCGGCTGAAAGTTTGGCTTGCTGGCTGTAAACTTTAAACTAATTAATGATAAAAACGGATCAGAATTCAGTTTACAGACGGCTTTGTTTGTTTAAAGGGCTTCGTAAAAGTGAATTGGGAGCTTTGTAACTGCGACCGGGCGTTAAGCGCGCTGTATTTAGAGTGAATGTGACCGAGGAGCCGCTGATTTGGCGATGGCTGTGGGTTTAATAGCGCTCGCCGCTTTGATCCTCTTTAATAATGTAGACTCTGGATTGTTTCAGACACATAAGGACGATGTTAGTCCAGAACAGTGTCTGGTTTGGGGTCCAGGGTTGGAGCCCCGGTCAGTGCTGCCTGTTCGGCATTTCTACATCCAGGCGGTCAGTGAGAGTGGACAGGTCATTTCCACCTCTCCGGGTAAGAAGGGCTCAGTTTTCATTCAGTACAGAAACACCTATACACCTAATTTGGGATTTTAGGTAAGAATTGCATCTTATATATAAACTATACACATATGGGTAAATATATATGTGCACTATGTGCTCTTATTAGTGGATTAGTAAGGTCTCCATGCCCAGTGCCCAGTGCGGGCTAGAGGGCATAAAGCCCCCCAGCACTGGGCTGTGGAGCAGTGGAACTGTGTTCTCTGGAGTGATGGAGCTCTATTTAGCACCTGAGTTGAAGAGACCCAGAACTGACTGTCCAACATCAGTACCTGACCTCACCAATGCTCAATCAAATCCTCACTGCAATGTTCAACATCCAGAGTAAAGCCTTCCCAGAAGAGCCGAGGCTGTTCCTGCAGCACAGACTCACTAATAACACCTTCATCTCAGAGGAAACTCTGGATAAGCAGGTGTCCACAAACTTTTGGCCAAATTGTATATACACAATACACACCTTTATGGTTCTTTGACAGTTAATTAGCAACGTCAGTGGTGCTGTTTTGAACATTGAGTTCTGCATAGCACTCATATGGTTCTTCAGATTGATGGAGAACGTGAATGTGTATGATTCTGTATAGAACCAAAGGAGGTTATTGGTTCCAGCTTGACGTCGTAACAGTAGAACCTTTTTTAGTGTTATATAGAACCATTTTGGGAAAGGTTCTTATATAGAGCCATGCACACCAAATTCGCTGTAAGTCTGAAGAACCATTTCACTAAGCAAAGAAGCATTTTTGCATGCAGACGGTTCTCCGTAGAACAATGGGCTCTGTGTACCACCATTTCGTGCTTAAATGGTTCTGTGCGTGGTGAAGTGATTCTTCAGGTTGGCTTAAAATGTACTGTCTATGGTTCTACATAGAACCTTTTGAAAATTGTTCTGTATAGCACTTTTATTGTTACAATATTAAGCTTGTCGTAATAGAAGAACCATTTTTGGTGCTATATAGAACCTTATGCAGCACATTATGAAGAACCATTTCACCATGCAGCGCATCACTTAAACATGCAGATGGTTCTATATACAGCTCACCGTTCTAAATGGAACCCCTCTCATGAAGAACCGTCTTATTAAAGTGTAGCTGCAGTGTTTGTGCTGTGCTGGGTCTGAAGAGGCTTGTGTGGTTGCTCTTTGTTGGTTTATTTATCAGGTAAAGACTCGTTCAGGGTGAGAATAACCTCGCTGTTGCAGAAGGAGCACGTCCGTATCCACGTCCCACCACCGCTGGACCGCGGAGACGGATCCTTCCTGGTCAGATTCCGGATGTACGGGAGCTCCGTTCATGGGCTGAAGGTGGAAGTGTTTTATAAGGACAAACCAGTGGCCAAGTCTCCATACACTCTTAAAGGTGCAGTGGATTTCAGAGCTTTATAATTACAATGAGGCACAGACGTGAAATTTGCTTCACTTCTCTGCACAGCTCAGTGTGTGAGATGTAAACAGAGGTTCAGAGGGTTTGGTGTGAAACGGTTCAGACGTCTTTACAGTGGTGGGGATGGGAACCAGGCGTCGCCATGACGACAACTCAGATATAGACACTTTATTTACCATCCAGAACCACCAGAGAACCTACACGAGTCTTCTGAGCTTATATGGAATGCTGATCATGGGAAACAGTGGAAAATCTGGAATAATGAGTTTTCTTTGGGGACTATTTTGCCGCACAGCGCCCTGCATGTCTCCCTCCACCATGAATGGAGTTGAAGTTCTCTAAACTCTCATAAAACAGCGTCTTGGTCATTAATCTGTTAAACAAGTCTAAGTGCAAGTCTGTTGTTCGTAAGCCGCACTGGAAGTGAATGACGACTCGCTGTGACTAGAGTACTTTGTGTTTTCCGTCCCGTCCTGCAGGTGTAGTTTATCACGAGTACTGTGACTGCCCCGAGGCCGACGCGTCAGCCTGGCAGAGCGTAATGGAATGTCCTTCGGAGGAGCCGCAGATCCAGCAGGACTTCAGCTCTTTCCCCTCTATAAATCTCCGCCAGCTCCTGGAGGAGGTTCCTAAACGCTTTTCCAGCCGAGGTGGACTGATTCACTACACCGTCATCAATAATCAGGTGTACCGGCGCTGCCTGGGCCGATACACGGACTTCAAAATGTTCTCAGACGAAATGCTGCTGTCGCTCACCCGCAAAGTGAGTATCCGCTCCTGTCTGCAGGCGGAGTTTGATCGTGTTGCAGCTGCGTTGTTTACACTAAGGCCACGTGTCCTAATTACTCTGGGCCTGTCTGCCTTTTAATTACAGCACTGCAGGGGTGGCCGATAAGGCAAACATATATCCCGATTACAGCCGAGCGATTTTTCTCACCAATTTTACGATTACGCTTTAAATCGTGACGTAGCGGTGTTTGTGTTTGTGATGGCTGTTTCTCGTCTGGCTTCATCCACTGCTCCTTTTTAAGGTGAAGCTGCCCGACGTTGAGTTTTACATCAATGTTGGTGACTGGCCGTTGGAGACGAGAAAAGGGGACGCTGTACCTGGACCTGTGCCCATCATCTCGTGGTGCGGCTCCACGGAGACGCGGGACATTATCCTCCCCACCTATGACATCACACACTCCACGCTGGAGACAATGAGAGGGGTAACAAATGACCTTCTGTCCGTCCAGGGGAACACGGGTAGGTTTGTCCTTCTGTCAGTTTAAACATGCAATAGTTTGATGAAAACCAACTTAACCCGTTTTACCCCACATGAAACTGATCAGCCGTGACGTTTGGTGTCTGAAGCTTCTTTAGTTTTGGTTTAGAGGTTTATTCCTTGTCAGAGTCGTCTGATTGGCTGGTTGAGCTGTAGCTGAATGTCCTCTGAAGCCAGACAGACACTGTGATTTTAGAAATCGTGCTTTCTCATGACTCACACTGTACGTTTGATTAGACCAGCGGTCGTCAACACGCAGCGCTTTTACTGCCCCCTTGTGGCTCCACAGCTGAATCAGATCAGCAGGTAATAATAAAATAATCCTCCTCTACAGTGAAATAAAGCTCTGCTGATCCTTCAACTCAGTTTAACAGTAAATGGTCTTAAACGCTGGAGTTAATGTAGAACTGCTGATTCACCCTTTAACCCTGAAGACCAGCGCAGACGGCTGGTCACCATAGCAACACAGACAACAGTCTCACCCAGCTAGTGGCTACGAAAAGGCAAAGAGAGAGATTTAAGACGGACATCGATAATTTGGAGACGAATGGACTGATTAGAGTTTATAATCAGTCCAGCTGGTTTCCTGATACGTTTAATCTGCAACGAGAAACTGACAAACACTAAAAAGTTGCAGCTTCTTGTTCTAATTTCCCCGTTCCACCTTAAATGTTGCAGCAGTTACATTCTGCCACCTCAGGCACATTTAAGGTGGAACGGGGAAAATTAATTGAATGAGAAGCGACTTCAGTCTTGTTGAAATCGAACGTTGAGAGGCATTACACAAGAATTCATTTTTGAGGAAAAGGTTCCTGCTAGAGATGTGAGAAAAGCAGCTGTAGCTGAGCCAAAGATTAAAGCAGAGCAATCTGAGTCTGTGTGTGTGTGTCACGGAATCATTAATCCCAGAGGGAAAGTCGTCTATTACAGCAGCACAACGTCCAGTAAACAGCAAAACAACAGCAAAAGTATTGCAATACGCCTTTATAGAGATGCATAAATATAAGAAGTAAAGATTTATAATAAAATATACTAAAAGAACCTTAAAATTAATGTGCAGTTAAAAAAAAAAAAAAGAATAATCAAAAATGTTATGAGGTGACAATTCAGTTGTGCATGTCCGCTCAGTGAATGAACCGAGTGACCAAACGCTGTAAATGATGACGTGTTAATAGTTGTGTAATATGACTGGGTGTGTAAACAAGTGGCAGTGCAAAGTAATAAGTAGAGAGATAAAATGTCCAGTTGGTGCTCAGAGAGCCTGAGTGTTTATAAACGGGCTGAAATCACAAGATTCCTGATGGGAATCTGTCAGTGGGGAATGTTTAAAGGGGCCGACGGCTTTGTGTGCGACTGTGATGGAGTCAGTCACTCTTCTCCGTGTGATCAGATTCTCCTTCGCTGAGTTTGTTTATCAGTCAGGGAGCCGACATTTGGCTTACGTCACAGCGGATATCGGAACGCGGTATCGGTCTGATACCCAATACCAGTGTTAGTATCAGTGCATCCCTAATTATTATGATCCCACCAAGCAGCATGATGCATACGTCACAAACTTAAAGTATCTCTAATATATATATATATAAACATGAACATAAACATGAAAAGATATGCCCAGAGAAGGTGGCAGCGTTTCTGGATCCTGTTTATATTTGGGTTCTTCTTTGTGTTTTAGAGTTTAACAGCGTTTGTGGATGCAGTGATGAACTGTGTTCACAGTCAGTGGTTTTCAGAAGTGTTTCTGAGCCCATGCAGTGATTTCCACTACAGAATCATGTCTGTTTTTAATGCAGTGCTGCCTGAGGGCCCAAAGATCACGGCCAGCAGATACTGGTGTTCAGCCTCGTCCCTCACAGACAGAGATTTCTCCAGATTCTCTGAGTCTTTAATGATGTTCTGCACCGTAGACGATGGAAAGCAGAAGCTCTTTGCTGTTTTATGTTGAGGAACATTCTTCTTGAGTTGTTGCTCTATTTGATGGTCCAGTCTTTCACAGAGTGATGACCCCTCCTCCTCTTTACTTCTGAAAGTCTCCGCCTCTCTGAGACGCTCTTTATACCCAGTCATGCTACTGACCGGCTGCCAATCAAACACCAGGTGTTTTTTATCATTACACAACTTTACCAGCCTTTTGTCCCCCGTCCCAACTTTTTTGGAATGTGTTCATAACAGGGAAATATTGAAAAAAAACAACAACAAATTTCTTATTTGATTTGTTGTTTTTGTACTATTTTCAGTTAAATGTCGTGTTTAAATGCTTTGCACATCATTGCGTTTTGTTTTTATTTACATCACAGCAACTTTTTTGGAAATGGAGTTGTCCCACTGAAGCCTGTACTTTGTCTGTACTTTGGACTGTTTTAACTAGTTGTGTTAAACTTCAAATAAACTTCAATAACAATAGTAATAATAATAATAATAACAGTAATAATAGTGAGCTTATTTGTGGATCACTTTCCATACATTCAGCAGCTCAAAGGGCTTTACAGTCAAATCAAATGCTCAAAGAAAAGCACAAAATGAAATAAGTGGGAATAAATCTTGAATTGAAAGGCTGTCTGTTCAGATGTTTTAAAACTGTTTACTGAGCTCACTTGCCAGCGAAACGCAACAAGCTCCACGGTTCAGGAGCAGAATAACAAAGAGCCTCTGCGCTGTTTGAGTGAAGTTCAGAGGGGATTTGCCGAGGACCAGAATCCACCAACAGGTGTTTCGTGCTCTTCTGTTCCTCCTGTGTCTCGTAGGTCCTGCCTGGGTGAATAAAACAGGCCGGGCGTTTTTCCGTGGCAGAGACAGCCGTGAGGAACGTCTGAACCTCGTCTCCATGTCCAAGAAGAACCCGGACCTGCTCGATGCCGGCATCACTGCCTTCTTCTTTTTCCGGGAGAGGGAGAAGGATCTGGGTAAAGCCCCTCTGGTCGGCTTCTTCGACTTCTTTAAGGTAAACGGGGGCCTGAAATGGCAGTAAAATCAGAATACAGCATTATACGGGTTCTAAAGCTTCAGCTGTTTTATGAAAACTAATTATCTTTAATGAAAAGCAGCAGAGAAAAAAAATAATCACAGAAAAATGTCAACAAAATTTTGACAGACTGTATGTTTGTGCACCTCTGGTCAGATTACATGTAGTTACAGTGATTGCAGTGAAGTCCACTCATTCTCCACAGAGAGCCCCTCTAATTCCAACATATTCGAATATACCTAATGTATAATGTGCCATAACTGTCGCACAGGCTCCACCCCTCCACTTACGCATGTGAAAGCGTGTTTTCTGTAGATCAGGGTGTCTATACTTTTGTTTTAAAGAGGGTCAGACTGGGTCATGTCATAATACCTGAGGGCCGGTCACTCTTTGCCAAAATAATTTCGTAAATGGTTGAAAATATTAAGCATTCAAACTGAGTGTCCTGCCGGTCATCCATTCTGAGAATTAAACCCATTTAAAGGGGAACTCGATTTCATTCATTCAGTCATTGAGATATTTAGGATGAAACGCTCGAGTCAGAGCCGTTCACAGTGGAGGTGATAGGAACCAGACGTCCCCCTCTAAAAGCTCCTCACAGTGGTGGTGATGGGAACCAGACGTCCCCCTCTAAAAGCTCCTCACAGTGGTGGTGATGGGAACCAGACGTCCCCCTCTAAAAGCTCCTCACAGTGGTGGTGATGGGAACCAGACGTCCACCCTCTAAAAGCTCCTCACAGTGGTGGTGATGGGAACCAGACGTCTCCCTCTAAAAGCTCCTCACAGTGGTGGTGATGGGAACCAGACGTCCCCCTCTAAACACTCCTCACAGTGGAGGTGATAGGAACCAGACGTCCCCCTCTAAAAGCTCCTCACAGTGGAGGTGATAGGAACCAGACGTCCCCCTCTAAAAGCTCCTCACAGTGGTGGTGATGGGAACCAGACGTCCCCCTCTAAAAGCTCCTCACAGTGGTGGTGATGGGAACCAGACGTCCCCCTCTAAAAGCTCCTCACAGTGGAGGTGATGGGAACCAGACGTCCCCTCTAAAAGCTCCTCACAGTGGTGGTGATGGGAACCAGACGTCCCCTCTAAAAGCTCCTCACAGTGGAGGTGATGGGAACCAGACGTCCCCCTCTAAACGCTCCTCACAGTGGAGGTGATAGGAACCAGACGTCCCCCTCCAAAAGCTCCTCACAGTGGTGGTGATGGGAACCAGGCGTCCCCCTCTAAAAGCTCCTCACAGTGGTGGTGATAGGAACCAGACGTCCCTCTAAAAGCTCCTACAGAAAGTTCCTACATGAACTGGTTCTGAATTCACTGCCTGATGACTGAAACGCTGTTTTATGAGAGTTTAGAGAACTTCAACTCCATTCATGGTGGAGGGAGACATGCAGGGCGCTGTGCGGCAAAATAGTCCCCAAAGAAAACTCATTATTCCAGATTTTCCACTATTTTCCATCATCAACATTCCATATAAGCTCAGAAGACTCGTGTAGGTTCTCTGGTGGTTCTGGGTGGTAAATAAAATGGCTATTTGCATTGTTGGTGTGGTGGCCCCTGGTTCCCATCACCACCACTGAGTCGGTAAGTTTCAAGAATCATTTAACCTCAAACCAAACTGAATGACTTTGTCTGCATCTCAACCACTGAATTATGCAGAACTTTAGAAGAATTGGTGGAATCTGCCGCCATCGGAGTTGCATCTCATGCACGTCCAGGTTGGTGACAGTGAAACGTAGAAATAGAGCTCATGGTGGAAACAGAGCTCCTGTGTTTTGGTACTAAGCTCATTACCGCGTGTGAGGCACACGCATTTGCTGTGGTTCTCAATAAAGATATTCTGATTTCTAAGTTTGCTGGTTCTCATTACTAACCTTGTGCTTTCTGGCTGTAGTTATGACCTTAGGTCTCTGTTCACTCAGCAGGTAAAAGTGTCCCGAATCCGATCTCTTTCTCCGTATGTGACGTGTGTCTGTGTGTCAGAGTGAACAGACACACACACTGAATCTCACGTTTTCAGTTCCCATTAGAGACGCTTTCGTACGTGGTACTGAAATCTGATGCGTATCCAGCCAGATCGGAATTCATGCGACTTTTCCATCAGTCAAACTCCACATTCATCAGAAATTTGCATGGCTGAGACTCATAAACATCTGGGGTGATAAATATGTAGTACATTTTAAAAAAAATAATGTTTAAAAGATAATCTGAATAGCCAAACAAAAAAATTGGTGAGAAAATCAGATTCAGGCCACTTTGGGGGAAAAATTGTTACATATGGCAGACAGGCCACTTAAAACGAGCCCGGTTAAAATCTGTCTGCAGGCCACGTTTGGTCCGAGAGCCGGACTTTGGACACCCCTGCAGTAGAAGATGTGTTCACATCAGACAGTCCATGCCAGAAGGCAGTGCTCCTGACTTTCGGACTGTTTAGGACACATACTTTGCACAGTGCAAGTGTGTGTGTGTGTGTGTGTGTGTGTGTGTGTGTGTGTGTGTGTGTGTGTGTGAGAGAGAGTGTCATGGTAGAAATGCATGTTTTGTTTTTTTTTATTCCCTGTGTGTGAACGTCTGTCTGATGCTGCGCTCTGTGAGCTCCTGTTCCTTGTATGCGTAAGCGGACCCGGCCAGTGAAGCTCGGTTCTGATTCTTTTTTTTCACTTAGAAAACAACAACAGAAGGAATTTGTCCAGGGTGCACATACTTTTACATGCAACTGTATATGGTCTTGGGAGTCACTCTTTGAACGTGTGTACAGAAGAATAACTCCGTTCTCCTTTCGCTCTGCAGCATAAGTACCAGGTGAACGTGGACGGTACCGTGGCTGCCTACAGGTTTCCGTACCTGATGCTCGGTAACAGCCTGGTCTTAAAGCAAGACTCGCCGTACTACGAACACTTCTACACTCACCTGAGACCGGGCCAACATTACGTCCCTGTGAAGAGGACGCTGTCTGACCTCATTCAGAAAATCAAATGGGCCAAGGTGAGGAGTCCTGGGTTTGAGTTGTTTAAAACATCAGATTTACCATTTTCTCCTTTAGCCCAAATGTAAAAGCCCTGCTGTGTGCTGTATTATTAACATCACCCTTCACTGGAACCGAGACCCCAAGCCCTGAAAAATAGCCTCAGCCCATTATACCCCCTCCACCAAACTTTACTGTTGGCTCCGCTTTCCGGTAGGTAACGTTCTCCTGACAGCCACCAAACCCAGATTCATCATCACACTGACAGATAGTGAAGCTTCATTCCAGAGAACACAGTTCCGTTGCTCCAGAGTCCAGTGGTGGCGCTTTACACCCCTCCAGTCGACGCTTGGCATTGCGCATAGTAATCTTAGGCTTGGTTGCAGGTGCTCAGACATCGAGACCCATTTCATGAAGCTCCTGATGCTCAGATCTTCTTTTGATGTTGCTTCCAGAGGCAGTTGGGAGCTCTGTAGTCGTGATGCAACAGAGGATCGGTACCCACTCCGAGAGCTGTTGTTGCTTCTAGATGCTTCCATTTCACAATCACAGCACTTACAGTTGGCTGGGATCTAGCAGGGCAGAAATTGTATGAAGTGACTATGACTGTCATTTTTGAAGTCACTGAGGTCTTCAGTACGACCCTGTAGCTTGCCCTGTGCTACCCCGGGAGGATGCTGGAGGCAGGGTTTGTGTTTGCAGTAGCCGTTCTCTTTATTTTCTCCATCGAATAAATGACACAAACAGAAATAAAACCAGCGGTAAGCTACGCTGGCCACTTCCCAGTCCTTTATCACTCCTCACTTTTCTGCCTCTTACTCCGTCATCGCTGCTGCTCGTCCCCCACACGTCCCTCTCTCTCGCTCTGTTCCCTCTCTCTCGCTCTGTTCCCTCTCTCTCTCGCGCTCTCTCTCTCTCGCTCTGTTCCCTCTCTCTCTCGCGCTCTCTCTCTCTCGCTCTGTTCCCTCTCTCTCTCGCTCTGTTCCCTCTCTCTCGCTCTGTTCCCTCTCTCTCTCGCGCTCTCTCTCTCTCGCTCTGTTCCCTCTGTCTCTCTCTCGCTCTGTTCCCTCTGTCTCTCTCTCGCTCTGTTCCCTCTCTCTCGCTCTCTCTCGCTCTCTCTCTCTCGCTCTGTTCCCTCTCTCTCGCTCTCTCTCTCTCTCGCTCTCTCGCTCTGTTCCCTCTCTCTCGCTCTCTCGCTCTGTTCCCTCTCTCTCGCTCTGTTCCCTCTCTCTCGCTCTCTCGCTCTGTTCCCTCTCTCTCGCTCTGTTCCCTCTCTCTCTCGCTCTGTTCCCTCTCTCGCTCTGTTCCCTCTCTCTCGCTCTCTCGCTCTGTTCCCTCTCTCTCGCTCTGTTCCCTCTCTCTCTCGCTTTGTTCCCTCTCTCTCGCTCTCCCTCTCTCTCGCTCTCTCGCTCTGTTCCCTCTCTCTCGCTCTCTCGCTCTGTTCCCTCTCTCTCGCTCTGTTCCCTCTCTCTCGCTCTCTCGCTCTGTTCCCTCTCTCTCGCTCTGTTCCCTCTCTCTCGCTCTGTTCCCTCTCTCGCTCTGTTCCCTCTCTCTCGCTCTCTCGCTCTGTTCCCTCTCTCTTGCTCTCTCGCTCTGTTCCCTCTCTCTCGCTCTGTTCCCTCTCTCTCGCTCTGTTCCCTCGCTCTCTCGCTTTGTTCCCTCTCTCTCGCTCTCCCTCTCTCTCGCTCTCTCTCGCTCTGTTCCCTCTCTCTCGCTCTGTTCCCTTGCTCTCTCGCTCTGTTCCCTCTCTCTTGCTCTCTCGCTCTGTTCCCTCTCTCTCGCTCTGTTCCCTCTCTCTCGCTCTGTTCCCTCGCTCTCTCGCTTTGTTCCCTCTCTCTCGCTCTCCCTCTCTCTCGCTCTCTCTCGCTCTGTTCCCTCTCTCTCGCTCTGTTCCCTCTCTCTCGCTCTGTTCCCTCTCTCTCTCGCTCTGTTCCCTCTCTCTCGCTCTGTTCCCTCTCTCTCGCTCTCTCGCTCTGTTCCCTCTCTCTCGCTCTGTTCCCTCTCTCTCGCTCTCTCGCTCTGTTCCCTCTCTCTCGCTCTGTTCCCTCGCTCTCTCGCTTTGTTCCCTCTCTCTCGCTCTCTCCCTCTCTCTCGCTCTGTTCCCTCTCTCTCGCTCTGTTCCCTCTCTCTCTCTCTCCCTCTCTCTCTCTCCCTCTCTCCCTGTTCCCTCTCTCTCGCCCTGTTCCCTCTCTCTCCCTCTCTCTCTCTCCCTCTCGCCCTGTTCCCTCTCTCGCCCTGTTCCCTCTCTCTCTCTCTCTCTCCCTCTCGCCCTGTTCCCTCTCTCTCTCGCTCTCTCTCTCGCTCTGTTCCCTCTCAGCTCTTTTTTAAAAGCACCTGAAATGAGTGAGATCGAGAGCTTGTTGCTCCTTCTCCCCATCACCAACCCCGCTTGGCAGCTGGGCAGTTCCATGCCTTCGTGCCTCTCCTGGCTGGCTTTGTCGTCTTCCTCCTCCTGTCACCGCTAGCGTCCCTCAGTGGAGCTCGGGCCCTGCACTCTTTCCCCCGCTCACTCGCGGCTCTCCCCCCGCCGTCCTTGTGGGGCGCCATCCTCACTCGGAGTTCAGTGCCTGGCTTCCTGCCAGCTCTGGCGACCGTCATCGAGGCCCCAGGGGTTCGGGCGCATGCCATGGACCCATTCTACATCCCGTATATATGTCAGGTAAGGGTTACTCCAAGCTCTTGAGATCTTGTCCATTTTAGTCCACTTTTCAACTAACTTCATATCCAAGCCAAACACAACATCGACACCCCCACATTCCAGGGTGACGACTGAAGGGTGTCTGTATGTGACTGGTTCAGCAGGCACGATGGAGCAATGACACAGTTTGACTGACGCGCAAAATCACCAGACCACAGTCCAAGTTTGAAATGCTGAGCAAGAACAGTACAACAAGAACAGACTACCTAATTAACCTGGTTACCTAATTAACCTATATATATATATATATATATATAAATAAAATATAATATACACACACACAATATTGCCAAAAATTGTCACCCATCCAAATCACTGAATCCAGGTGTTCCAGTCACTTCCATGGCCACAGGTGTATAAAGCCGAGCCCCTCGGCCTGCAGACTGCTTCTACAGACATTAGTGAAAGAATGGGTCGCTCTCAGGAGCTCAGTGAATTCCAGCGTGGTACCGTGATCGGACGCCACCTGGGCAGCAAGTCCAGTCGTGAAATTTCCTCACTACTAAATATTCCACAGTCCACTGTCAGTGGGATTATAACAAAGTGGAAGCGATTGGGAACGACAGCAACTCAGCCACGAAGTGGTCGGCCACGTAAAATGACAGAGCGGTCAGCGGATGCTGAGGGGCATAGTGCGCAGAGGTCACCGACTTTCTGCAGAGTCAATCACTACAGACCTCCAAACTTCATGTGGCCTTCAGATCAGCTCAAGAACAGCATAGAGAGCTTCATGGAATGGGTTTCCATGGCTGAGCAGCTGCATTCAGCTGTTATAGCTGCAAAGGGTGGGCCAACATCACATTAAGCCCTATGGATTAAATGTACGAAATAATTTAAACAAGAAGTAACAATATAAAGAATTATTAATAAATCAAATAAATATTTATGCTGTAAGGATATGACGGTAGGACAGTAGGACCTGACAGTGTTGATGGTGTTATTAAGCCCAGGGGTTTCGGGAAAGACATGATGCCTGGCACTGCGGTGAGGGGAGCGGGTGGGTTTAGCTGTGTGCTCTGATCCACTCCTCAGGAGAACGATGCTGAAGCGGAGGCTATAGCTAAAGCAGGACAGGCGGTGGCCAGGGACGTCCTCCAGCCCCACAGGCTCTACTGCTACTACTACACTGTTCTAGAGGTAAGGATCACAGAACCGGTCCTCAGCTTCTGTCAGCGCTGTCATCTCAGACGTTTAGAGATATTATTATTTTATTATACATAACATTTGTACATAATTATTAATGTGGTATTATATAATTACATTGTTAATTACATCATTAGGTATCGTTCCAGTTCTGAAATCCTGATTGGTTGAGCCATGTTCAGTGTTGTCGTACACTCACTGTCCAGTCCATCAGCTCCACTGACCACACGGTTTCACTCTGTAGTTCTACAGTTACAGACTGTAGTCCATCTGTTTCTCTGATACTCTGTTACCCTGTTCTTCAGTGGTCAGGACCCCCATGGACCCTCACAGAGCAGGTACTGTTTGGGTGGTGGGTCATTCTCAGCACTGCAGTAACACTGACGTGGTGGTGGTGTGTTAGTGTGTGTTGTGCTGGTCTGAGTGGATCAGACACAGCAGTGCTGCTGGAGTTTTTAAACACCTCAGTGTCGCTGCTGGACTGAGAATAGTCCACCAACCAAGTAGAGGACGACCAGCACAAACTGTGCAGCAGCAGATGAGCTGTCGTCTCTGACTTTACATCTACAAGGTGGACCCACAAGGTAGGAGTGTCTAATAGAGTGGACAGTGAGTGGACGCAGTGGTCACAGAACGTGCAGCAGGGATTTGTGCTGTAATCTTAAACCATTATGTTGCATTGCAGCCGCAGCCGTAGTCTGTAGCCGTCGCCTGGCATTAGAGCTGTGTATGTTATTCCTCAGAATTCCCTGCGTCTAATCTAACGGAAAACTAGATGCCTTTGACTTTCATTGGGCAGCAGCCATGAAACAAATAAACAGTTAATAAACCTCAACAAACGCCAGCAAATATGGCAAATATGCTTTTGCTAGCAAAGGATTTTATTTTAGGCTCAGAGTTTTAAGTTGCTTCATAAACGTGTGTTTTGGGGTAACGGTTGGTGTAACCCACCCCACCCGCTGTGTGGTGAATAACTCAGTCTTTCGTTTGAATGAACAGCTTCTGAGGCTTTAAAGGGCTTTAGGCTTTGAATTTGTTTACCGTGACTACCAGCATTACATACGTAAATATGTAGGGTGGAATCCGTATTAAAAGGCTGGGTGTAAATAACTTCTAATCACACAGACATAAAGTAATACTTAAAATAAAAATAGTAATATTAAATAAAAACGACAGCAGCGAATCTCACAAAATACAGGGGGATTCAAAAAGATTGATCTGATTAAAAATGATTGATTTCTCCTGTAAATCATCCCAGATCAGTGCAGTGAGCTGTAAACGGTGTAAATGAGCATAAAGTTTATTATGTAGTTCTACAAGGTCTCAGTCTGAACCTCCTCCAGCTGGACGGACGACATCAACACCACAGTCAGACTCATCCCAGACTGGACTGAGCGTGTCGGGCGTCGCCGCTCTCACGGCTCTTTCAGTGGGATTTCGGAGATCATCCAGTGCCGCTGGGAGCGCTGCATAAACAGAATCCTTGACGTCCCCCCACAATAAAAGTAACACGGCGTGAGATCTGGTGATGCTGCTGACCTTTTCTTGGAGCTGTTGGTTGACGGTCAGAAACGTTATGACCCCCTCTTTCAAGTGGATTGTGATTGGTTCCTCGGCGCCTCACGGTTGTAGTAATATGGTGCGTTGAAATCAGAATCTTTCTGAATCCACCCTGTAAACAATGACTTCTTCAAATTTACATCATAATAACATATCTCACAAATATCTTCCAAACTCTGTGGTGTGGGGTGAATATTTAGAATCTGTGCTTTCCACCTAATTACTCGTTTTAAGGAGCTACAACTCGGAGCTCAAAGAAAAGGACGGAGGGCTTTTGTTGTTGCCGACTATAGACCTGATGGGAGTCTGTTGTTTGCTTGTTTTTTGTTTGTTTTGTAGACGTATGCAGCTCGGCAGATAGGACAACCTTCTGTCCATCCTGACATGGAGCTGGTGCCTCAGCCTTCTGACCACAGCGCTGTGTGTGACTGTGAGAGGAGGATGGAGCCCCAGGAGTTCAGACAGAAACGCGAGGAGTTATGACGCTCGTTATCCTGACCTCTGAAGCGTCACCTGAAAAGGTGCAGGTTTACAACTGTGACAATCCTGTTTCATTCACAAGTGCCTCTCAGCTGCCGCTCACACCTGGAGTTAACATACACGCTGGGTGATCTGATCACAAGTGGCCGGTGGTGAGAAGGTGTGAAGACGGTCTGATGTGTCTTGGAAACACACTGGGGGACTGGGTGGGGGGGTTTGCGGGAATGGTCATTTTTACTGGTTGACTAAACGTCCTGAAAAAAGTGTTGTCGTTCATATCAGTGCGAAGTATTGGTTTAGTTTATTACTAGGAGCTTCTGGGGCAGCAGATGCTGAGATGTCCAGTGCAGGAACTAAACGGTATATACGCGTGACGTGAACAGTGATGTCATGCAAAATAACTTTTTTTGAGGATTTCAAACCAGATTTCTCTGCTCTCTCCTTTTGGACGAACTTTATGCAAATGATATCCAATCAGTTTGTCGATGTGTGGCTCAATAACCACTCGTGTCACACCCAGAGTCGCACACTGAGCAGGAGATTCCCGCTGTCCCGTTTAAGAAGTTATTCCTGAAATGTGTTAGAAGCCGTAAACAGCAGGTCTTTGTGAGCTTGGTACTCCACTTTAATAGGAGCTTGTTTTTGTTGTGCACACATTTTGGTCATTTTGGTCATTTTGGTCATTTTGCTTGGCATTCAAACGGCCCTTTCCTGTCAAAGTCGGCATTTCTCAAAATCCAAATTTGGAGCTATTAGTTGACCAGTTGACTAGTTTCTGCAGCCCCCATCATGTCAGAGACGCAGATGGCCATAAAACGTCTGTTGTGTGAATGCTTAAGTGGCCCAGTCCATCCCTCCTACAGTGAAGGACCTCTTTAATCAACAGCCATCACAGCTTTTTTCCTTTTCTCTCTCTCTCTCTAAGTTATGTTAACAGGTGAAATGTTTTGTAACCGCCTGGGTCGTTTCTGTCGGACAACGAATGCAGAGAGAATGACGTGATGCATTTTGGCTGGTCCCCTTCTTGCAGTTGCGAAATCCAGTCATACCTGGTCACTGGAGACACATTCCACAAACCTGAAAATATCAGGGGCCTCATATGTAAAACATTTCTTTCTAAATTTGTTCTTAAAATCAGTCGTCAGTATTTACGCATGACGGGGTGACACAAAATGTCGCTTTAATTGGGAATTCCACCATAAATGAATCGTCATGAATGGAGTTCAGAGGGTTTGGTGTGAAGTGGTTCAGACGTCTTTACAGTGGTGGTGATGGGAACCAGGCGTCGCCATGACTACAACACAGATATAGACACTTTATTTACCATCCAGAACCACCAGAGAACCTACACGAGTCTTCTGAGCTTATATGGAATGCTGATGATGGAAAACAGTGGAAAATCTGGAATAATGAGTTTTCTTTGGGGACTATTTTGCCGCACAGCGCCCTGCATGTCTCCCTCCACCATGAATGGAGTTGAAGTTCTCTAAACTCTCATAAAACAGCGTCTCAGTCATCAGGCAGTGAATTCAGAACCAGTTCATGTAGGAGCTTTCTGTAGGAGCTTTTAGAGGGACGTCTGGTTCCTATCACCTCCACTGTGAGGGGCTTTTAGAGGGACGTCTGGTTCCCATTACCACCACTGTGAACGGTTCTGACTCTGTAAGATTATCTAGAACGGAGCGTTTCACACCAAACCGCTCTGAACCGCTGTGTTTACATCTGAACCAGTTAATTATGGAGGAATACTGGACAAAAAATCCTCCTCCTTTAAACTGTGAGATTGTATTTGTGTCACTTCATCCTTCATCTCCACCATCGGATGTTAACGCCAGGTGTGAACAGGGCATACGGAATTACTTGATTGAGATGTGTCAGTCGATTGCGCAAAATTACGTAAACACAGTTTCATCTCAGTTTACTTACTTTTGGCGATAATTATGTTGATGGTCTGTACAGAAGATTTATTTTTTTGAATGTTTTGGATGTTTTTTGTGCTTCTGAAGTTTCCTGTGTGCTGCTGAACTGTTCAGGCTGTTAGTACAAGTTCTACAGATGCTTTTAGGAAGCCAGAGTGGGAAGTGTGACAGATGTGGGAACAATAATTAAGGCAGGGAATTCTGCAGTCAATTATTGCCAAAAGTAAATAAACTAATACCCAGGATTGTGTGGATGTGAGAGATTTGACTGAAAATCCACTGACACATTGGAATAATATACATTTTTACCAGGGTATTTTATGCCGTCAGCTCAGTGCCAAAAAGAGGGACTATTAATCATTGCTGTCGGAACAAAACCTCGTATCTCCATTTTTGTTGTTTTTCAGTTTTTGATGTAATTCGAAAAATACATATCGCCCTTTACATTGTGTGTAAATTTAATTATAAATGGACTAAAAGAAAAGGCTCAAAATGACTTGGAAAAAATTCTGGTTCCATTAACCTGCATTAAAAGTAAAGCAGGTTTTTAGCTTCTCCTGTAAAGTTGCCGTTTTGTAGATACGAGGTTTTGTTTTGACAACAGCGTCATACTAAGAGCCACTGAAGCTATGAAAAACGTAAAGTACTGTATTGAAGTTACTGTTATAGTGTTTACTGTCCACTTGAAATCTTTTGCATATTCACCTGTAACTGTTTTATACATGGATATATTTTCTCAAAGAGAAGAGAAGCTCTTGGCTTTTGAAGTGATGGTTACCTGTGCACAACTTTTTACCTTAATTAAAACATAAACCGAGTCTTCTCACTTTAAGCTGATGTTTACTGTTTTGCACCTTATAAAGGAGTTTTCTGGCTGTGCTTAATGTTGCAGTTGGTGGTTCTATAGAAACCAGGAAGGGTAAAGTAGTTTTTGGAAAAATCCATCCGAAAAAAATCCCACCCCCGACTTTCAGCCCCCTTACAAAGCCACATTCCCAAAATGCATGACTCAGCACGGCCTCAATGCGCTGGAGACATTATCAAACACACGCGTCCAGATTACATACAAGATAAGCACAGCTAGGCAGCTTAAGCTGGGCCCAACTTCACCACTTGTTGCCCAATTTTAACCCCTAATTTTCCTAATTGTCAGGAGCGTCTGATGGTGTGGATGATCTGGTGGTGTAAGAGGAGAAGCCCACCCCGCTCGAACTCTGCAGTGAACAGAGACCCTCCGATATTATCAAACGTTTGATATTTATGGATCAAAACGTTCATGAGTCCTGCAGTGTGAGACGTTCAGAGATTTACTCGATGAGTGATTTAAACAGCCAATCAGAGAGCTGTAATTTGCATGCACACTGCCTGAACAGCAGAGACCGAGGAGCTGTGAGTAAAACGGGCGGATAAGAGCCGATATCATGTTTATGAACGTGATCAGATCAGGTCACTGTCTTCAGATTCAGCTCAGCTGCCAGTTTGTAGTGAAACATTTCTCCAGGTCTCACTGTCTCAGCGCTTCTCAACGCCATTTTAATCCCTAGTTTGCGCTTCCACTGCGCGTAAAGGCCCAAACGGGTTCAGGGAGTTCGGCTCTGAGGGTGTGGTGATCTGAGGAATTCTGGGACTTTGAGTTCTTATTAGTAGCCCAAATTTGTTCTGTGTGCACTCGCAGGAACAGACAAACTGACGTAAGTTTGTGACGCTCTGTTTTAGAAATCTAAAGATTTTCAGACATCAGTGCAAAGTATCTGTTTAGTAGACTGCTAATAGCTTCTGGGCCTGGTGGAGGGCCTGGCTCACAGTCTCCGCTCTAATTCATCCCAAAGGTGTTCTATCGGTTTGCGGTCAGGATTCCTAAACTGTTCCCACAAAGTTGGGAGCATGAAATTGTCCAAAATCTCTTGGAGCTGAAGCTTTAAGAGTTCCTTTCACTGGAACTAAGGGGCCGAGCCCAACTCCTGAAAAACACCCCCACACCATGATCCCCCCTCCACCAAACTTTACACTCGGCACAATGCAGTCAGACAAGTACCGTCTCCTGGCAACCGCCAAACCCAGACTCGTCCATCGGATTTCCAGAAGGAGAAGCGTGATTGGTCACTCCAGAGAACACGTCTCCACTGCTCTAGAGTCCAGTGGCGGCGCTTTACTCCACTGCATTCCACGCTCTGCACTGCGCTTGGTGATGTAAGGCTTGGATGCAGCTGCTCGGCCATGGAAACCCATTCCATGAAGCTCTCTACGCTGTTCTTGAGCTGATCTGAAGGCCACGTGAAGTTTGGAGGTCTGTAGTGATGGACTCTGCAGAAAGTCGGTGACCTCTGCGCACTATGCCCCTCAGCATCCGCTCACCGCTCGGTCATTTTACGTGGCCGACCACTTCGTGGCTGAGCTGCTGTCGTTCCCAATCACTTCCACTTTGTTATAATCCCACTGACAGTGGACTGTGGAATATTTAGTAGTGAGGTAATTTCATGACTGGCCATGGAAGTGACTGGAACACCTGGATTCAATGATTTGGTCGGTAGGCAGGCCATTTGGTCCGAATGAGATGATTGAATGAGGTTTTTTACAGACGTGACAGACAATGATTTCTTTTGATTAATTGAGTGCTATCAGGATGTAAGCAGGATTTCAAAAAATATAAGAAAAATATTTCTAAAATAAATCCTCTCCTCCCCCTTTTACCACATAAAGAAAAAGTTCATTAATCTTCTTCAACAAACTTCATGGACAGAAAGTGACCAGAGGTAAGGAAAGACCCGTTTTAGTGCTTCTCTGCTGATTAATGTGACCAAACACTAATGAGTCATTCCCGGTCAGACAGCCCAGCGCCGACGTTTTCATCACAGCTTTAAACTCACTCTGTTCCCCACCGTTATTGGGTCTCACGTTAAAATGGGCTTAGAGTTGAGCTCGGGCTGTTGTCTGTCTGGAGGGTTTAATAATGTTTGTTTTTCTTGGTCAGATTTTATTACCAGAGACTGAAAAGTCTGTCAGGTCATCCATTGTCTGCGCTTCCTCACTGATGTCCACAAATTTGACCAGAAAGTTGTAGTTTTCTCAAAACAAGCCTGCTGTGTCACGCAGTTCTGTTCCTCAAACAGTTCCTCCAAACAAGACGACAGTATCGTAGAAAAGTTCTCGTTTTCAGAGGGTCAGTATGATCAGGTTTACTCTGAACATGTTTGAGGAAAATCTGTTCCTTCATTCCTTCAGCAGGTGTGCAGTCTTGTACACCTTTGCGCTTCAGATTTGGTTCTTCTTCAGAGGTTCTTCTTCATTGTCTCAGATGAATGACTGCTCATCACTGCTGACCCTCATTCATCATCTTGGTGGTGGTGTGTTAGTGTGTGTTGTCCTGGTCTGAGTGGATCAGACACAGCAGTGCTGCTGGAGTGTTTAAACCCTGTGTCCACTCACTGTCCACTCTATTAGACACTCCTACCTTGTTGGTCCACCTTGTAGATGTAAAGTCAGAGACGACAGCTCATCTGCTGCTGCACAGTTTGTGTTGGTCATCCTCTAGTCCTTCATCAGTGGACACAGGACGCCGCCCACAGGACGCTGCTGGCTGGATATTTTGGTTGGTGGACTATTCTCAGTCCAGCAGTGACATGGAGGTGTTTAAAAACTCCAGCAGCACTGCCCTGTCTGATCCACTCAGACCAGCACAACACACACTAACACACCACCACCACCACCATGTCAGTATTACTGGAGTGCTGAGAATGACCCACCACCCAAACAGTACCTGCTCTGTGAGGGTCCATGGGGGTCCTGACCACTGAAGAACAGGGTAACAGAGTATCAGAGAAACAGATGGACTACAGTCTGTAACTGTAGAACTACAGAGTGCAGCTATACAGTAAGTGGAGCTGATTGATATACAGACACACACACACACACGTGTGTAAAGGGCTGTCTGTGCTCATAAACTCTTAGTTAGATACATTTTCAGTGTTGTGATGTTATGTTAGACTATAGCTTGTGTGCCGCGTACCTGAACATCTCAAGAAGTTGCTGTGTTACTCGGTGCAGTGCAGCGTCTTATACAGAGATGAATTGAGCTGGCGTTTGAGTCTACAGTCGAACCACAGCTGTTCTGAGGTCACCTGAGAACCTGTCACTAATGCTAACTCTGTGTTGGTGTGTCTTCCTGAGTGACAGGCAAGTTTTTGTACTCTGACATCTATAAAACCAAAGCTAATGCTTCATATTCAGCTCCAGTTCCGTCCTGAGGGATGATGATATGGGGCTGTTTTTCAGGGGTTGGTCTAGAACCTTTAGTTCCACTGAAGGGAAATCTTAAAGCTTCAGCACCAAGACATTCTGGACACTTGTACACTTCCAACTTTGTGGGAACAGTTTGGGGAAGAGCCTGTTCTGTTCCAGCATGACTGACCAAACAGCTCCGTAAAGGCCTGACTGTGTGAGTTTGGTGTGGAAGAACTTGACTGGCCCTCACAGAGTCCTGACCTCAACCCCATCCAACACCTTTGGGATGAGCTAGAATGGAGATTGTGATCCAGACCTTCTCGTCCATCATCGGTGTCTGACCTCACAAATGCTCTTCAGACTAACGGACACAGATTCCCTCAGACTCTCCAACATCTTGTAGAAGCTTCCCAGAAGAGTGGAAGCTGTTAGAGCTGCAAAGGAGGACCAGCTCCATATTAATGCCCATGGATTTAGAATGGGATTCATAAAAGCTCCTGTAGGTGTCCCAGTACTTTTGTCCATAGAGTGTATCTCCTGCAAAATGAATAACTTGCACTTATTGGCTGTTCTGACTGGAAATAAACAAAGGAGGTTCTCTCTGAGAGCGTTTCGTTGGCCGTGGTGAGGTTGTGGAGATGATGGAGGACCAGAACTCTTTGGTAACTTGTCTAATCTGGTTCAGGTCTGATTTCTGCTTCATTTCCTCCCACGAACTCCCTGCTGTCAGGTCGTCTCCACACTTTTATGTTTAGCTCTGTTCTTCTCTGTTGCTGCTCTCTTTGTTCCTCTCAGAGAGCTCTGCCGAGGGGTCCGCAGCTCTCAGCCCCCGAAGAGCTGCTTCGCTCAACTCTTCTGTTTCCTAGCAACACGACGATGTCAAAATCAAACTTCAGCAACAATAACCATAATATAGCCATAATATTTCATCTTCTTCTTATTATTATTGCTATCATTATTACATATTATTACATGTGCCCTGTCCCCCTCAGCATGATTACCACTGACTTTTTATATGAAACATCTCCATTTAAATAATAAACATGTAAAAAAATGTAAAGATATAAAGCATTTATTAAAATACACCAACATCATGACGAGGTAGGAGTGTCTAATAGAGTGGACAGTGAGTGGACACAGTGTTTAAAAACTCCAGCAGCACTGCTGTGTCTGATCCACTCAGACCAGCGCAACACACACTAACACACCACCACCACGTCAGCGTCACTGCAGTGCTGAGAATGACCCACCACCCAAACAGTACCTGCTCTGTGAGGG
Source organism: Pygocentrus nattereri (assembly GCF_015220715.1). NCBI lineage: Eukaryota > Metazoa > Chordata > Actinopteri > Characiformes > Serrasalmidae > Pygocentrus > Pygocentrus nattereri. Next base: position 1,140,808 of record NC_051226.1, read on the forward strand.
TCCATGGGGGTCCTGACCACTGAAGAACAGGGTAACAGAGTATCAGAGAAACAGATGAAGTCAGTGTGTATGTTGTCAGTGTGGAGGTTAGAGTAGGGACTCTGAACATAGGGACAATGACTGGTAAAGGCGGAGAGGTTGCAGACATGATGGAGAGAAGGAAGGTAGATATTCTGTGTGTCCAGGAGACCAGATGGAAAGGAAGCAAGGCCAGGAACATTGGAGGTGGATTCAAACTGTTCTATCATGGTGTAGAGAGGAAGAGAAATGGAGTAGGGATAATCCTAAAGGAACAGCTTGGGAAAAGTGTTCTGGATGTAAAGAGAGTGTCAGACAGGATCATGAGCCTGAAGTTGGAGGTTGATGGTGTGATTTTGAATGTGGTCAGTTCATATGCACCACAGGTTGGATGTCAGTTAGAGGAGAAAGAGGAATTTTGGAGTAAGATGGATGAAGTGGTAGATGGTGTCCCTAGAGAGGAGAGATTGGTGATTGGTGCAGACTTCAATGGACATGTTGGTGAAGGGAACAGAGGCAATGAAGAGGTGCTGGGTATGTATGGTGTGAAAGACAGAAATGCAGAAGGTCAGATGGTTGTAGATTTTGCAGAGAATGGAAATGGCTGTGGTGAACACGTATTTTCAGAAGAGGGAAGAACACAGGGTGACATACAAGAGTGGAGGGAGGTGCACACAGGTGGATTATATCCTTAGCAGGAGATGCCACCTAAAGGAGATTGGAGATTGTAAAGTGGTACCAGGGGAAAGTGTAGCAAGGCAGCATAGGGTGGTTGTCTGTGGAATGAGATTAGAAACAAAGAAGAGGAAGAGAGTGAATATGATAGGGTGCCAAGAGAGGAACTGTGGTACTGTATGAGGAAGTCAGGTGTAGCTGAAAAGTATGTTAGGGTGGTGCAGGACATGTATGAGGATAGTGAGACAGTGGTGAGGTGTGCAGTTGGAGTGACAAATGGTTTCAAGGTGAAGGTGGGGTTACATCAGGGATCAAGTTTTGAGCCCCTTCTTGTTTGCAATGGTGATGGACAGGTTGACAGATGAGGTCAGGCAGGAGGCTCCATGGACCATGATGTTTGCAGATGACATTGTAATCTGTGGTGAGAGTAGAGAGCAGGTGGAGGAGAATCTGGAGAGGTGGAAGTTTGCACTGGAGAGGAGAGGAATGAAGGTCAGTAGAGACAAGACGGAATACGTGTGTGAATGAGAGGGAGGCAGGTGGAAAGGTGAAGATGCAAGGAGTAGAGGTCGTAAAGGTGGATGACTTCAAATATCTTGGGTCAACCATCCAGAGCAATGGACAGTGTAGGAAAGAGGTGAAGAAGAGGGTGCAGGCAGGATGGAGTGGGTGGAGACGGGTGTCAGGGCTGATGTGTGACAGAAGGATAGCAGCAAGAGTGAAAGGGATGGTCTACAAGACAGCAGTGCGTCCTGCTATGATGTCTGGTTTGGAGACTGGCTCTGTCTAAAAGACAGGAGGCTGAGCTGGAGGTGGCGGAGATGAAGATGCTGAGATTTTCGTTGGGAGTGACCAGGATGGATAAGATTAGAAATGAGTAGATCAGAGGGACGGTGAAGGTGGAGCAGTTTGGAGATAAAGCCAGAGAGGCCAGGTTGAGATGGTTTGGACACGTGTTGAGGAGGATTAGTGGATATATTGGGCAAAGAATGTTGGAGATGGAGCTGCCGGGTAGAAGGAGAAGAGGTTGACCTCAGAGAAGGTTTATGAATGTAGTGAAGGTGGACATGGAGACGGTTGGTGTGAAAGTAGAGGAGGCAATGGATAGGGCAAGATGGAGGCAGATGATCCGCTGTGACGTCCCCTAAAGGGAGCAGCCGAAAGAAGAAGAACAAGAAGAAGATTTGTTTTACACAACGTCTCAACTTCACTGGAATTGGGGTTCTAGATAAACTGACCGAGTCAGAACCGTTCACAGTGGTGGTGATAGGAACCAGACGTCCCTCTAAAAGCTCCTACAGAAAGTTCCTACATGAACTGGTTCTGAATTCACTGCCTGATGACTGAGACGCTGTTTTATGAGAGTTTAGAGAACTTCAGCTCCATTCATGGTGGAGGGAGACATGCAGGGCGCTGTGCGGCAAAATAGTCCCCAAAGAAAACTCATTATTCCAGATTTTCCACTGTTTTCCATCATCAGCATTCCAGATAAGCTCAGAAGAGTCGTGTAGGTTCTCTGGTGGTTCTGGATGGTAAATAAAGTGTCTATATCTGTGTTGTAGTCATGGCGACGCCTGGTTCCTCTAAAACCACAAGGCCCTGATTAAACCTTATGAAGCCAACATGTGGTAATTAACTGGCAGTTCGTTACTACTTTATTAAGCATTGACCAGGGGATGAAATCATTAACGAAGCACTTTTATTTGTTTACTGCATATCATGCATTGGCATGAAGGGGTCCAGCTACTGCTGTCCTAGGAGGACCTGATGGGACTAACAGGTGAGACGCGGATTAAAGGACTGATTAATAAACACAGTTTCAGTTTAACTCCACATAATAGTCTCTGTTCTCTTTTGCATCATGTTCGGTTCTTCCCATAGGATCTGCCTTGTTTTGGGTTCTTCCTCATGTTTGGTTCTTCCCTTAGGTTCTGCCTTGTTTTGGGTTCTTCCCTTAGGTTCTGCCTTGTTTTGGGTTCTTCCCTTAGGATCTGCCTTGTTTTGGGTTCTTCCCTTAGGATCTGCCTTGTTTTGGGTTCTTCCTCATGTTAGGTTCTTCCCTTGGGATCTGCCTTGTTTTTGGTTCTGTCGACTGTCTGATCTGAGCTGGTGCCGGTTCTCACAATTCTCACTCTCTCACTGTCTTACACTCTCACTGTCTTACACTCTCACTGTCTCACTCTCTCACTGTCTTACGCTCTCTCACTGTCTTACGCTCTCTCACTGTCTTACACTCTCACTGTCTTACACTCTCACTAACTCTCTCACTATCTAACTCTCTCTTTCACTATCTCACTCTCTCACTCTTTCATGATCTCACTCTCTCTCTTTCACTATCTCACTCTCTCACCATCTCACTCTCTCACCCCAGACTGTCTTTTCTTCGTCTGTCGTCTCACACTTTTTTCACGATACAGAGCTTCACAGTGGAGTCACATGTAGCTCAGCACTCCTTTACCCACAATCCTCGTGCTCCTCACACTGCTGCTTACATAACTGTCTCTCTCCCCCTCTCTCTCTCTCTCTCTCTCTCTCTCTCTCTCTCTCTCTCTCTCTCTCTCTCTCTGTGTCTGTCTCTCTCTCTCTCTCTCTCTGTGTCTCTCTCTCTCTCTCTCTCTCTCTCTCTCCCCCTCTCTCTCTCTCTCTCTCTCTCTCTCTCTCTCTCTCCCTCTCCCTCTCTCTCCCCTGTTTCTCCTCTCTCTCTCTTTCTCTCTCTCTCTCTCCCTCTCTCCTGTTTCTCCTATTCCTCTCTCCCTGTCACCTCTTTCTCCTCACCCTCTCTGTTTCTCTTTCCTCTCTCTCTCTCTCTCTCTCTCTCTCTCTCTCTCTCTCTCTCTCTCTCTCTCTCTCTCTCTCTCTCTCTCTCTCTCCTCCAGTAGGGGGAGCTCTTGTCTTATGTTTGTCATTTCTCTGGTGTTCATTTTGAACATGAAGCCCTCGGAGGTATGATCCTTTTTATTTATTTATTTTTATTTTTTCTCTCCTGAAGGCTAAAAAAGCCTTGGCAGAACCTTGACACTGCTGGAGAACGGCGCAGAGACGACAAATGTGAGCACACGGCAGCTCGGGAAGTCCTCATGCTCGGGAAACGTGACAGTGCTGTTTGAAATGGAGAAGGATTATCTCCCTCCGTGTATAAATAACACCAGCGTTTCTTTACAGCCTCTAAATGCATTCGTATTTTTGCTACATGTGAAATTTAAACAAGCTCAGGACTTTGATCCCAGCCCACCAAACATGGAACAGCTTTTGTTACAAACATCACAAAGCTCAAAGTTTCTCAAGGAATTTATAGATGCATAGAGAAAAATGCTGCACATCCAAAAGTAGCTAGGTACCCTTCGAATTAGTGCATTCACCTGATTTAAGTGGGAGTAATGAACTGAAAACCTTGGTTTGATGGGTTTGAGTGGTGGAGCTCCATGGAGCACTCCTGGAGTGAGAACATTGAGAACCTCTAGAATTAGCTAGAGAGTTGAAGCACCACAGAATACCTTTAGATTGAGTTGATGAAGATCCACTGAACACCTCTGGGTTTGGTGTGGAGTAAAGATGCTCCATGGAACACCCTTGAGTTTTACTTGAAGTGATGCAGTTCCATGAGTTGGAGTGGTGAGCTCCTTTGGGGTGAGTGGGAGTGATGAAACTCAACTGAGCTCCTTTTGGGAAGAGTTGGAGTGACGAACCTCCATTGATCTCCTTTGGGGTGAGTTGGAGTGATGACGCTCAATTGAATGCCTTCAGGATGTCAAAGAGTGATGAAGATCCATTGAACACCTTCGGTATGGTGTGGAATAAAGATGCTCCATGATATACCCTTGTGATTTAGTTGGAATGATGCAGTTCCATTGAACATATTTGGGTTCTAACTGAATTGATGATAGTTGGGATGAGTTGGAGGGCTAAGGCTTTGTTGATCTCCTTTGGGCCGAGTTAGAGTGATGAAGCTCCACTGAGCTCCTTTGGGCCGAGTTGGAGTGTTGAAGCTCCACTGAGCTCCTTTGGGCCAAGTTGGAGTGTTGAAGCTCCACTGAGCTCCTTTGGGCCGAGTTGGAGTGTTGAAGCTCCACTGAGCTCCTTTGGGCCGAGTTGGAGTGTTGAAGCTCCACTGAGCTCCGTTGGGATGAGATGGAGTTATGCTACATGTAATATCAAGATTTATCCATCATATTGCAAACACATTTCTTTAATCAAGAAACCTGGAAAACTCTGGAAATGAAATTCTGACTACACCACTGGTAAGTACATTTTAATGTGTAAGAAAACACTGAAGAGCCCTTGTTCAAACTGTTTATTTGTGCTGAATGTCGGATTATTAATACTGGAATTTGAGAAAGTTGAGAAAAATACAGAAAAATACAAAAAACTCAGGCTATTCTATGACAATCGGCATGACTGACGTAGCATTTTTGCTTATGTTAATAATAAAAGGAATCAGACACTCATAGCTTCACTCTGAAAATCCTGTTTTGCCACCTTTATTTTGAAAAGTGTGATTAAAACAGACTCAGACAACTTTGAAAGGCCTCAGCCCCTGTAGAAGGAAAGGGCTGCTCTGGCCTTACCACTGCAGAGGATCCATGTTACCTGCTCAGTCTGGTCTCGTTCAGGTGGCCTTTTACAACTTGAACCACGTCCACCTCCTCCCATAAAGGGTTCTGATTTCAGAGCCTGCCAAACATGCTGGAGCTCCACCAGTTCTTTTCTCTGGCTGATGTTTAGCTGTGAGTTTTCACTGCAGAACAAAACAAAGTCCACCAGCCTCTTAACTCATCTGCACTGTTATTACACAAGCATTCAAAAGTGTGGAATAACAGTGTGGTTTGGAATATTATAAGCTGGACAGGAGAACATATTTTAAATCAACATTTCAAGCGTTATGGGAAATGATACAGTATTTTCTAATTATCTAAGTACTTTAATGTCTTGATAAGTTCCTTGAGATTTGATCCCCACTTTTCAAAGATGAGGCATGCTGGAAGTTAATTTTATAGCTTCATTCGGGATGTTATGCAGTCTCGCAGGGGCAGATGTGATCTTTTCTGGGACGACTGTGAGAAATGTTGGGCTAAATGTGGAGGGAACAAACTGAGTGTGAAATTTCTAAATAAGTCCAATGTCTTGTGAAGCTGGAGCTCATAGCAGGTGGAGCTGGTGCGCTCGTCAACGCCGTCTAATGGGCAATGAACCTGTCGTTAGCACATGAATGTAATGAAAGTCCTCCAAAATTAAACAGTAACAATAAACATTGTCTCTTACAAGAGGAAAGCAGTCTGTTAAACCAGACTCGGCTTCAGCTTTGGAGAAATCGGATACCTGAGTTAATGACAGACGCCTGGGTCAAACAAAGAAGTCAAATTCAGTGAATCAGTTTTGCTCATTGAACAAGCATGTTGCTTGCTACCTTGTGATGTTTCCCAGTGTTGCTCACCATCATCCCTGATGCAGTTCTGAACAGTGCCTGTAACATTATTTAACAGTTTTAATGTAAAAAAGCAGGTTCAAATTCCTTTTAATGCTACACATCTCTGTTGTGGTCACTCCAGGCCGGAATGCTTTCTATAGCGCTATGTAACTTTGGAGGAGCAGCACAAGAACCTCTCTCCAGAACCGTGTAATGCTTTACGGCACCACATCACACACCAGCAGCTCAGAATTCCCACCATGGACATCATGCCAGAGGCTGCAAAGAGACAGAAGAAGACACTGTCGGAGGAAATGGAGACCGGATGAGAGTAAATCTCAGACTGGCTTCACTTGTAAAAGAGATAACGGAATGCAAGTCAGTCTCATGGCGAACGGGAACGCAGCGAAAACCCGACAGCAGTGTTCATCCCTGCCAGTGTTACTTATTTAAGACTGCACTGTAGGCTGTAACCTCATCTGTGTCGTTCCCATCTCACAGAGTTCTGTAGTTTTTCCCGGATGCCAAAAGTCGTCCAACCTCATTCCCATTTCAGGCAAACATGCAAATAAAATTCGTCTCACAACAAAAAGTTTGATCAGTCTGTCAATCTGACAGCAAATACACCTTGAAAGTTTGAGCCTCCTGTAATAAGATGTTCTGATGTTGTGTTGTGCAGAATTCTGACTCCCCTTTGTGTTCATGCACATCATGCAGGCGTATGGATGGTACAGATTATACTTAAGATTTCCATTATTTACACATAAAAAAAGAAATTGCAGGTGTAATCCGTATCGTAAATATGCCTTAGTGACACAGGCATGTGAAGGGGAGTCGGATTTTGTATCTTCAACTATCGTCAACAAATGCGTGTAGCCACGAGGGGGCGCTCAAAGCATGATTTGTATTTACAACTGTGGTGTAAATGTGAAATACACTTTGCAACTCTAGGGGGAGCCCAAGAGCAAAAAGTATCAATTCTCGCACAATGCTGCTTTAAGAAACTGCAACAGAAGTTTTACCCATATTTCAAAAGTGTGGATCAAATGTCAAGGCAAATAACTTGACAAAAAAATGACCGGCCCCACCAGATATTGCTGTCCGACTGTCCGAGCACTGTCCGACATGATCAATATATTGTACCTGTTGTGTAAATGCCAGTAGGTTCCCTATTTCACCTAGCAGTCTTGGTTTGGTGAGCACACCAGCCCAGAGGATTTCAATATCATTCAGTCTGGAAAGGACAAAAACTGCCCCTTCAGTCCAGAGAGGTTCAAGAGAAAAACATGGCTAACTGTGAGTGTGGCTAATAACACTGCCCTGCTTTCCTCGCCTGCCCTTGCTGTGCTGTCAGTTGAATTCATTCATGGCTTTGAGAGAAATTTTTTGACGAGTTTGCTCAGATGAAAGATTGTCCTGCATCTTTTCTTTTCGAGCAGTGACCGTCACGGTGACTCATTCTGCATTATTACGAGGTGTGTCATTCCTAATCCCCGGAAAACGTGTTTCCCTGCTTTGAAATGTTGTGTATTTGCTGACCACAGTGATCGTTGCTGCTTGATAACTTTGGATTTGTAATGTGATCTAATGTCGTTATCACTCACTCACATTCCTGTCTCCACGCCCACTCCTGCACCACGTTATGTTGTTCTGTGAGACACCAGGCTTTCTGCTGTTTGTGTATATTTACTAGGGCTGGACATCGAGGGCCGTCGTGAGCAGCACTCTGCGAGGAAAGCAGCCGGCCTGGAGATTCTGATTTTGCAGTGAATGAAGGTGCAGATGTTCTTTCAACACGGGACGTGGATTTTCAGAACAACTACCTCAGCCCGTTAACCCTGCGCCCTCTCGCCGGGCGAAGCTGTTAGTTACTACAGAAGCTCCAAAGCTCAGGTCAGCCCTAATAATTATGGTATATTATTTATCATTTAATAAGTTATTTTTATTGAACAGTAATGATAAAAGATGGAAATATGGAAAGCGATCAGAAACTTTTGCATGGTAGTGTAAATTTTCTGGTGTCAAACCACATAAGCAGCTCTATTAGAGATTACATAACATCCCCACACAGTATGAGGCGAGTGGATTTAATACTGGCTATTAAAATGAGCTCTCTGAATGTAGTTAATGGTATTTATGACAGAGGCTCTTTAGGGGTTTAGATGAAGCTATGACTGCTTTGAGAAACTCAACGGTGGTTTCTGATGAATTAAGATATTGGCAGATCTATCTGAAAGAGCTCTGCTTTCTGGCCCTCTCTGGGCTCCACTTTGTCAAACAAATGAAAGTTGAGTTTGTAGGAACAGTGTTTTTGTTGCTCTGCACTCCCTGGGCTTTGTAAATAGCACAGGCTGTTTTTTTAGGTCAATGCTATTCCGTTTTTGAGCCTGAAGTGCAATGAGAAGCCATCAAAACTGACATTGTGTCTCTTCAGATCCAATAACTGCCACTGTAAGCCTGACGAATAAAGCAAAACAGTGCAGGTATAAAAAACTCGTTCACAATGGAACAAACAAACGGGGAGACGTCTGGTGGAGTTGATGAAAGTGTATGTAAGTCTTGTGCATTTCAGCAGTATAGCACAAACTGCAGGGCCACAGTGCAGCTGTACAGTGGAAACCTTTGAAGTTTGGTTACAGATGTTAGCAGGGTTCGAGACAGCCAGGGGAATTCCACCCATCTTTCCTCATTTCAGCATTATTAACTGGTTAAGATGTAAACAGAGCGGTTCTGAGCGGTTTGGTGTGAAACGCTCTGTTCAAGAGAAACTGACCGAGTCAGAGCTGTTCACAGTGGTGGTGATGGGAACCAGACGTCCCTCTAAAAGCTCCTACAGAAAGTTCCTACATGAACTGGTTCTGAATTCACTGCCTGATGACTGAGACGCTGTTTTATGAGAGTTTAGAGAACTTCAACTCCATTCATGGTGGAGGGAGACATGCAGGGCGCTGTGCGGCAAAATGGTCCCCAAAGAAAACTCATTATTCCAGATTTTCCACTGTTTTCCATCATCAACATTCCATATAAGCTCAGAAGACTCGTGTAGGTTCTCTGGTGGTTCTGGATGGTGAATAAAGTGTCTATATCTGTGTTGTAGTCATGGCGACGCCTGGTTCCCATCACCACCACTGTAAAGGCGTCTGAACCGTTTCACACCAAACCCTCTGAATCCCTCTGATTACACCTCACACACGGGATTAAATTGAAATTTTTCGGAGGGAATGATTTTTGGGAGATACAAGGCTAACGCAGATAACAAGTAATAGAAGCTACTACACCACCAGTTGGCATTGTTTTGTACATGCTTATAAATAATATGCGTCATACTTTGTGGGAAACCATATAATCAAGTTTATTAGAAATTACTGAGCAGGTCCACATGGTCTGAGGTAGGTTTGTGATGATTTAGGTGTGACGCTAATTGGTGGGTATAAGCTTCTGTTACGTCTTAGCTTCATTAGGCTCATAGCTTTGGTTCTAAGAATAAAGAAGCAGATTTCGGTCACCAAACATGTCTTGATTGGTTGACTACATTTGGAGGAAGATGAAGAAACAGTGATATCAGATTTTTCATCACTTTAATTCTTGTGGAGGTTTTGGGAAAACTTCAGAGACTGTCCGTATAGGCCTGAAGTCCAGACGGGTCCATAGATCTGACCTATCAGTCACCAACCCAATGGATTTACATTTTAGGAAGATCAGACAGAATTAAAGCCTGTTCTACTTCAAATATTCATACAGAGCTAGTTTGAGAACGCCGTGTGGGCTATCTTCACCATCAATGCGAGAAAGAAGAGATTGCTTACCGCTTGAGCGACGACGTGGTGGTACGAATCTGAAATGATTGGTAAAGTTTTAGTGGCTGACTCACTCTCGGCAATCAGTGGGGTGTTTATATTCATGCGATGTCACAAAGGAAATGCAGACCAATATAAGTGGATGAAAAACTTGGTTATTGCCTGACAAAAGTGTTTGACTTCATTCTGCTTTACCTGCAGTATTTATATCGGCACGTCAGCCACCTTCAACCTTCAAGTAAGCGTTCCGTTAGCGCTGATGATGAGATAGTGGTACAGAATCGCAGCAGACGAAAGATTATGCAAATGTCAGACATGAGGTGCCAGGTCTTATTTCACGCTTTCACAGGAACGCGTCTGATATTTCCTTCAGACCTTCACTGAAACGGGATAAATGGTAATTGCCCAGTAGTGATCAATAAATCACCCATGCCAAAAGATCCTGCGCCATCCTGATGATTTGAGGCTACTTTGACTGAGTTTGAATGGCCATTTATCTTCTACAGGATGCCGGCATTGACGAAGCTTACTTATTTTACATATGCAGTCCTTGCAAACAAAATTCAGGCCAAAAGTTTGCACTCACCAGGACGTTTTACACTAAACTCAAAACTCCAGACGTTCCATGTTACCATACATTTCCTTGGGCAAGTCAGTTCAGGCATCTACTTTGTTCATGTCGAATGTGATTTTAAAACGGTCGATTAGAGACAGATTTATTTCACTAGATCAGATTTTTATTGGGTCACAAATTTACACCAAGTCTGGAATCAATGTAATGACACACAGAAGGGTCTGATTGGTCAGTGGTCATAGTTAGAAGTTCTTGGAGTGCACCCGTGGCTGTATTTAAGGTAGTAGCCTGGGAGCCAGTACTCTTTTGTCCTTGATAATGTAGGAAAATCCACTCAGCCAAGACTTCAGAAACCTTCACAAGTCTGGTTCCTCTTTAGAAGCAATTTCCAGACACCTGAAAGTGTTATGTGCTTCTATGCAAACAACCATTGGCAAATATAACAATCTTGAGATTTCTGCATTGTTTAGGAAGGAGGTACAAATGACCTCCTAGGGCTGAACAACCTGTGGTCTGAAAGGTTCAGCTGAACCCCAAGACAGCAGCAAATGAACTGGTGAAGGAGTTGGAGGCATGAGGTTCCAAAGAATCTACATCCACCATTAATGTTGAGTTCGCACGTCACAGTTTTAGCTCTGGTTTTCCACTTGCTGACAGTTTTTGGAGATCAGACGCAAATTGGTGTTTCCATCAGGCTCGCAAATCATTGTTCAAAGACACCATCCCAGAAACCTGATGACGTTTCACAGATACCCAAAAGAACTCAAGCAGGCTGCAAATCTTGACCTGTTGGGGAGTCCAAATCCTGTTTTCATGGCAAACCGTAGATCGGAAACCAGGCTGACTAGTCGGAGATTCCTCCTGGTGGAAAATCTTGTAATGTTGCTGATCAGTTGTGTAGTGTGCTGTAGGTCCAACTCTAGTAATTATACAACAACTTCAAGATTACAAGACAGCAAGTCAGCAGTGTGGTGTGAACAGTACAGTGATCTGACCACTTTGAAAGGCATGTAGTGTGTCTGTGACTTACGACAGTTCTGCAATGCCATGGCCTGACACCAAGACCAGCATCAAAAAGCCAGACTGGAGTTCCAGCTGATCACCAGAACAAATATCTAGCCTCTTGGAGAAGCTTTTTCTGGTCAGATGAAACAGAAATCAAGTGTGTGTGTGTGTTCCTCTGTAAGTACATGGGGCAATATGGCTGTTAGTTTTGTATTGTTTGGTTGTTTGTTTTGAAGTTTGCCATCTTATCCACCGAGACGGCAGCCGGGAGTGACTTTCCAGCTGAGGCTCAGAGGCTTATTGGACTGGCTGTTTGGCTGACACTACGTCTCAGCTATCATGCAGCCACTTGAGTGACCCTGCATCGCGGCTACGGGGCTCTCTGGACTGGGGACCTGATCGACATGACATCGCAGCCTGGGCTGATGCTGCACTGCAGCTCTGAGGCTGCCTGGACTGTTGATGTTTGGCTGCATGTTTCCCCTCAGTGGTTCTTCCTCATGCTTTAGAGAGATTCCCCTTTAGAGTTTGGGTTCCTCTCAGTGGTTCTTCCTCATGATCTTCAATAGTTTCTCCTTTTGAGGTTTTTCTGATATTTGTCCTAATGTTAGTCTCTCCCAGAAAGTTCTGCAGCTGCTCCTGCGTTTCTCCACAGTCTGCTTTGAGTCTGTAAATAAAACCGAAGTCCCATTTCAGCACTGGTGACACTTCCTCTGTGTGAGTTGGTGAACTGAGACCTGTAAAGGCTGCCCTAATATGATCCATCAGATAAGCTTAATCAGACAGACTGGAAACCGAGCTGATCCAATCAGTGTCGAGGAGGTCAGAGTCTTCGTGTTAATAGTCCAGGACAAAATTGAAAACAAACCTGGCAGTGAGAAACTTTAACGCTCAGATATCAGGAAAACGATCCTGCAGTAACTCTGCTGCTCACTGTCTGCAGGAACAACACTCCTCATCACTTCAGTGTAAAGGGTGGGGCCAAAATCCTGTCAACTGAATGGGCAGGCCAAAATGTCTGTAAGCTTAATGGGTGGAGCTAAACCACTGGAGCTGAATGGTGGAGCTAAACTGCAGTAGCTGAATGATGGAGCTAAACTGCTGTAGCTGAATGGGTGGTGCTAAACCGCTGTAGCTGAATGGTGGAGCTTAAACTGCTGTAGCTGAATGGGTGTAGCTAAACCGCTGTAGCTGAATGGTGGAGCTAAACTGCTGTAGCTGAATGGGTGGAGCTAAACTGCTGTAGCTGAATGGGTGGAGCTAAACTGCTGTAGCTGAATGGGTGGAGCTAAACCACTGTAGCTTAATGGGTGGAGCTAAACTGCTGTAGCTGAATGGTGGAGCTAAACTGCTGTAGCTGAATGGGTGGAGCGAAACCGCTGTAGCTGAATGGTGGAGCTAAACTGCTGTAGCTGAATGGGTGGAGCTAAACCGCTGTAGCTGAACGGTGGAGCTAAACTGCTGTAGCTGAATGGGTGGGGCTAAACTGCAGTAGCTGAACGGTGGAGCTAAACTGCTGGAGCTGAATGGGTGGAGCTAAACTGCTGGAGCTGAATGGGTGGAGCTAATCTGCTGTAGCTGAACGGTGGAGCTAAACTGCTATAGCTGAACGGTGGGGCTAAACCGCTGTAGCTGAATGGGTGGAGCTAAACTGCTGTAGCTGAATGGGTGGAGCTAAACTGCTGTAGCTGAACGGTGGAGCTAAACTGCTGTAGCTGAACGGTGGAGCTAAACTGCTGTAGCTTAACGGTGGGGCTAAACTGCTGTAGCTGAATGGGTGGAGCTAAACCGCTGTAGCTGAATGGTGGAGCTAAACTGCTGTAGCTGAATGGGTGGGGCTAAACTGCAGTAGCTGAATGGTGGAGCTAAACTGCTGTAGCTGAATGGTGGAGCTAAACTGCAGTAGCTGAATGATGGAGCTAAACTGCTGTAGCTGAATGGGTGGTGCTAAACCGCTGTAGCTGAATGGTGGAGCTTAAACTGCTGTAGCTGAATGGGTGTAGCTAAACCGCTGTAGCTGAATGGTGGAGCTAAACTGCTGTAGCTGAATGGGTGGAGCTAAACCACTGGAGCTGAATGGTGGAGCTAAACTGCAGTAGCTGAATGATGGAGCTAAACTGCTGTAGCTGAATGGGTGGTGCTAAACCGCTGTAGCTGAATGGTGGAGCTTAAACTGCTGTAGCTGAATGGGTGTAGCTAAACCGCTGTAGCTGAATGGTGGAGCTAAACTGCTGTAGCTGAATGGGTGGAGCTAAACTGCTGTAGCTGAATGGGTGGAGCTAAACTGCTGTAGCTGAATGGGTGGAGCTAAACCACTGTAGCTTAATGGGTGGAGCTAAACTGCTGTAGCTGAATGGTGGAGCTAAACTGCTGTAGCTGAATGGGTGGAGCGAAACCGCTGTAGCTGAATGGTGGAGCTAAACTGCTGTAGCTGAATGGGTGGAGCTAAACCGCTGTAGCTGAACGGTGGAGCTAAACTGCTGTAGCTGAATGGGTGGGGCTAAACTGCAGTAGCTGAACGGTGGAGCTAAACTGCTGGAGCTGAATGGGTGGAGCTAAACTGCTGGAGCTGAATGGGTGGGGCTAAACCGCTGTAGCTGAATGGTGGGGCTAAACCGCTGTAGCTGAATGGTGGGGCTAAACCGCTGTAGCTGAATGGGTGGAGCTAAACCACTGTAGCTGAATGGTGGAGCTAAACTGCTGTAGCTGAACGGTGGAGCTAAACTGCTGTAGCTGAATGGGTGGAGCTAAACTGCTGTAGCTGAATGGTGGGGCTAAACTGCTGTAGCTGAATGGGTGGGGCTAAACTGCTGTAGCTGAATGGGTGGAGCTAAACTGCTGTAGCTGAATGGGTGGAGCTAAACTGCTGTAGCTGAACGGTGGAGCTAAACCGCTGTAGCTGAATGGGTGGAGCTAAACTGCTGTAGCTGAATGGAAGGAGCTAAACTGCTGTAGCTGAATGCGTGGAGCTAAACTGCTGTAGCTGAACGGTGGAGCTAAACTGCTGTAGCTTAACGGTGGGGCTAAACCGCTGTAGCTGAATGGGTGGAGCTTAACCGCTGTAGCTGAATGGGTGGAGCTAAACCGCTGTAGCTGAATGGGTGGAGCTAAACCGCTGTAGCTGAAAGGGTGGAGCTAAACCACTGTAGCTGAATGGGTGGAGCTAATCGGCTGTAGCTGAACGGTGGAGCTAAACTGCTGTAGCTGAACGGTGGGGCTAAACCGCTGTAGCTGAATGGGTGGAGCTAATCTGCTGTAGCTGAACGGTGGAGCTAAACTGCTATAGCTGAACGGTGGGGCTAAACCGCTGTAGCTGAATGGGTGGAGCTAAACTGCTGTAGCTGAATGGGTGGAGCTAAACTGCTGTAGCTGAACGGTGGAGCTAAACTGCTGTAGCTGAACGGTGGAGCTAAACTGCTGTAGCTTAACGGTGGGGCTAAACTGCTGTAGCTGAATGGGTGGAGCTAAACCGCTGTAGCTGAATGGTGGAGCTAAACTGCTGTAGCTGAATGGGTGGGGCTAAACTGCAGTAGCTGAATGGTGGAGCTAAACTGCTGTAGCTGAATGGTGGAGCTAAACTGCAGTAGCTGAATGATGGAGCTAAACTGCTGTAGCTGAATGGGTGGTGCTAAACCGCTGTAGCTGAATGGTGGAGCTTAAACTGCTGTAGCTGAATGGGTGTAGCTAAACCGCTGTAGCTGAATGGTGGAGCTAAACTGCTGTAGCTGAATGGGTGGAGCTAAACCACTGGAGCTGAATGGTGGAGCTAAACTGCAGTAGCTGAATGATGGAGCTAAACTGCTGTAGCTGAATGGGTGGTGCTAAACCGCTGTAGCTGAATGGTGGAGCTTAAACTGCTGTAGCTGAATGGGTGTAGCTAAACCGCTGTAGCTGAATGGTGGAGCTAAACTGCTGTAGCTGAATGGGTGGAGCTAAACTGCTGTAGCTGAATGGGTGGAGCTAAACTGCTGTAGCTGAATGGGTGGAGCTAAACCACTGTAGCTTAATGGGTGGAGCTAAACTGCTGTAGCTGAATGGTGGAGCTAAACTGCTGTAGCTGAATGGGTGGAGCGAAACCGCTGTAGCTGAATGGTGGAGCTAAACTGCTGTAGCTGAATGGGTGGAGCTAAACCGCTGTAGCTGAACGGTGGAGCTAAACTGCTGTAGCTGAATGGGTGGGGCTAAACTGCAGTAGCTGAACGGTGGAGCTAAACTGCTGGAGCTGAATGGGTGGAGCTAAACTGCTGGAGCTGAATGGGTGGGGCTAAACCGCTGTAGCTGAATGGTGGGGCTAAACCGCTGTAGCTGAATGGGTGGAGCTAAACCACTGTAGCTGAATGGTGGAGCTAAACTGCTGTAGCTGAACGGTGGAGCTAAACTGCTGTAGCTGAATGGGTGGAGCTAAACTGCTGTAGCTGAATGGTGGGGCTAAACTGCTGTAGCTGAATGGGTGGGGCTAAACTGCTGTAGCTGAATGGGTGGAGCTAAACTGCTGTAGCTGAATGGGTGGAGCTAAACTGCTGTAGCTGAACGGTGGAGCTAAACCGCTGTAGCTGAATGGGTGGAGCTAAACTGCTGTAGCTGAATGGAAGGAGCTAAACTGCTGTAGCTGAATGCGTGGAGCTAAACTGCTGTAGCTGAACGGTGGAGCTAAACTGCTGTAGCTTAACGGTGGGGCTAAACCGCTGTAGCTGAATGGGTGGAGCTTAACCGCTGTAGCTGAATGGGTGGAGCTAAACCGCTGTAGCTGAATGGGTGGAGCTAAACCGCTGTAGCTGAACGGGTGGAGCTAAACCACTGTAGCTGAATGGGTGGAGCTAATCGGCTGTAGCTGAACGGTGGAGCTAAACTGCTGTAGCTGAACGGTGGGGCTAAACCGCTGTAGCTGAATGGGTGGAGCTAATCTGCTGTAGCTGAACGGTGGAGCTAAACTGCTATAGCTGAACGGTGGGGCTAAACCGCTGTAGCTGAATGGGTGGAGCTAAACTGCTGTAGCTGAATGGGTGGAGCTAAACTGCTGTAGCTGAACGGTGGAGCTAAACTGCTGTAGCTGAACGGTGGAGCTAAACTGCTGTAGCTTAACGGTGGGGCTAAACTGCTGTAGCTGAATGGGTGGAGCTAAACCGCTGTAGCTGAATGGTGGAGCTAAACTGCTGTAGCTGAATGGGTGGGGCTAAACCGCAGTAGCTGAATGGTGGAGCTAAACTGCTGTAGCTGAATGGGTGGAGCTAAACCGCTGTAGCTGAACGGTGGAGCTAAACTGCTGTAGCTGAATGGTGGGGCTAAACTGCAGTAGCTGAACGGTGGAGCTAAACTGCAGTAGCTGAACGGTGGAGCTAAACTGCTGTAGCTGAATGGGTGGAGCTAAACTGCTGTAGCTGAATGGGTGGAGCTAAACCGCTGTAGCTGAATGGGGGGAGCTAATCTGCTGT
This sequence comes from Pygocentrus nattereri, assembly GCF_015220715.1. NCBI lineage: Eukaryota > Metazoa > Chordata > Actinopteri > Characiformes > Serrasalmidae > Pygocentrus > Pygocentrus nattereri. The sequence goes on from NC_051226.1 coordinate 1,157,713, forward strand.
AGCTGAATGGGGGGAGCTAATCTGCTGTAGCTGAATGGTGGAGCTAAACTGTTGTAGCTGAATGGGTAGAGCTAAACCGCTGTAGCTGAATGGGTGGAGCTAAACTGTTGTAGCTGAATGGGTGGAGCTAAACTGTTGTAGCTGAATGGGTGGAGCTAAACCGCTGTAGCTGAATGGGTGGAGCTAAACCGCTGCAGCTGAATGGGTGGAGCTAAACTGCTGTAGCTGAATGGGTGGAGCTAAACCGCTGTAGCTGAATGGGTGGAGCTAAACCGTTGTAGCTGAATGGGTGGAGCTAAACTGCTGTAGCTGAATGGGTGGAGCTAAACTGCTGTAGCTGAATGGGTGGAGCTAAACTGCTGTAGCTGAACGGTGGAGCTAAACCGCTGTAGCTGAACGGTGGGGCTAAACCGCTGTAGCTGAATGGGTGGAGCTAAACTGCTGTAGCTGAATGGGTGGAGCTAAACTGCTGTAGCTGAATGGGTGGAGCTAAACTGCTGTAGCTGAACGGTGGAGCTAAACTGCTGTAGCTGAACGGTGGAGCTAAACTGCTGTAGCTTAACGGTGGGGCTAAACTGCTGTAGCTGAATGGGTGGAGCTAAACTGCTGTAGCTGAATGGGTGGAGCTAAACCGCTGTAGCTGAACGGTGGAGCTAAACTGCTGTAGCTGAATGGTGGGGCTAAACTGCAGTAGCTGAACGGTGGAGCTAAACTGCTGTAGCTGAATGGGTGGAGCTAAACTGCTGTAGCTGAATGGGTGGAGCTAAACTGCTGTAGCTGAATGGGTGGAGCTAAACCGCTGTAGCTGAATGGGGGGAGCTAATCTGCTGTAGCTGAATGGTGGAGCTAAACTGTTGTAGCTGAACGGTGGAGCTAAACTGCTGTAGCTTAACGGTGGGGCTAAACTGCTGTAGCTGAATGGGTGGAGCTAAACTGCTGTAGCTGAATGGGTGGAGCTAAACCGCTGTAGCTGAACGGTGGAGCTAAACTGCTGTAGCTGAATGGTGGGGCTAAACTGCAGTAGCTGAACGGTGGAGCTAAACTGCTGTAGCTGAATGGGTGGAGCTAAACTGCTGTAGCTGAATGGGTGGAGCTAAACTGCTGTAGCTGAATGGGTGGAGCTAAACCGCTGTAGCTGAATGGGGGGAGCTAATCTGCTGTAGCTGAATGGTGGAGCTAAACTGTTGTAGCTGAATGGGTAGAGCTAAACCGCTGTAGCTGAATGGGTGGAGCTAAACTGTTGTAGCTGAATGGGTGGAGCTAAACTGTTGTAGCTGAATGGGTGGAGCTAAACCGCTGCAGCTGAATGGGTGGAGCTAAACTGCTGTAGCTGAATGGGTGGAGCTAAACCGCTGTAGCTGAATGGGTGGAGCTAAACCGTTGTAGCTGAATGGGTGGAGCTAAACTGCTGTAGCTGAATGGGTGGAGCTAAACTGCTGTAGCTGAATGGGTGGAGCTAAACTGCTGTAGCTGAATGGGTGGAGCTAAACTGTTGTAGCTGAATGGGTGGAGCTAAACCGCTGCAGCTGAATGGGTGGAGCTAAACTGCTGTAGCTGAATGGGTGGAGCTAAACCGCTGTAGCTGAATGGGTGGAGCTAAACCGTTGTAGCTGAATGGGTGGAGCTAAACTGCTGTAGCTGAATGGGTGGAGCTAAACTGCTGTAGCTGAATGGGTGGAGCTAAACTGCTGTAGCTGAACGGTGGAGCTAAACCGCTGTAGCTGAACGGTGGGGCTAAACCGCTGTAGCTGAATGGGTGGAGCTAAACTGCTGTAGCTGAATGGGTGGAGCTAAACTGCTGTAGCTGAATGGGTGGAGCTAAACTGCTGTAGCTGAATGGGTGGAGCTAAACTGCTGTAGCTGAACGGTGGAGCTAAACTGCTGTAGCTGAACGGTGGAGCTAAACTGCTGTAGCTTAACGGTGGGGCTAAACTGCTGTAGCTGAATGGGTGGAGCTAAACTGCTGTAGCTGAATGGGTGGAGCTAAACCGCTGTAGCTGAACGGTGGAGCTAAACTGCTGTAGCTGAATGGTGGGGCTAAACTGCAGTAGCTGAACGGTGGAGCTAAACTGCTGTAGCTGAATGGTGGGGCTAAACTGCAGTAGCTGAACGGTGGAGCTAAACTGCTGTAGCTGAATGGGTGGAGCTAAACTGTTGTAGCTGAATGGGTGGAGCTAAACTGCTGTAGCTGAATGGGTGGAGCTAAACCGCTGTAGCTGAACGGTGGAGCTAAACTGCTGTAGCTGAATGGGTGGAGCTAAACTGTTGTAGCTGAATGGGTGGAGCTAAACCGCTGCAGCTGAATGGGTGGAGCTAAACTGCTGTAGCTGAATGGGTGGAGCTAAACCGCTGTAGCTGAATGGGTGGAGCTAAACCGTTGTAGCTGAATGGGTGGAGCTAAACTGCTGTAGCTGAATGGGTGGAGCTAAACTGCTGTAGCTGAATGGGTGGAGCTAAACTGCTGTAGCTGAACGGTGGAGCTAAACCGCTGTAGCTGAACGGTGGGGCTAAACCGCTGTAGCTGAATGGGTGGAGCTAAACTGCTGTAGCTGAATGGGTGGAGCTAAACTGCTGTAGCTGAATGGGTGGAGCTAAACTGCTGTAGCTGAATGGGTGGAGCTAAACTGCTGTAGCTGAACGGTGGAGCTAAACTGCTGTAGCTGAACGGTGGAGCTAAACTGCTGTAGCTTAACGGTGGGGCTAAACTGCTGTAGCTGAATGGGTGGAGCTAAACTGCTGTAGCTGAATGGGTGGAGCTAAACCGCTGTAGCTGAACGGTGGAGCTAAACTGCTGTAGCTGAATGGTGGGGCTAAACTGCAGTAGCTGAACGGTGGAGCTAAACTGCTGTAGCTGAATGGTTGGAGCTAAACTGCTGTAGCTGAATGGGTGGAGCTAAACTGCTGTAGCTGAATGGGTGGAGCTAAACTGCTGTAGCTGAATGGGTGGAGCTAAACTGCTGTAGCTGAATGGGTGGAGCTAAACCGCTGTAGCTGAATGGGGGGAGCTAATCTGCTGTAGCTGAATGGTGGAGCTAAACTGTTGTAGCTGAATGGGTAGAGCTAAACCGCTGTAGCTGAATGGGTGGAGCTAAACTGTTGTAGCTGAATGGGTGGAGCTAAACTGTTGTAGCTGAATGGGTGGAGCTAAACCGCTGCAGCTGAATGGGTGGAGCTAAACTGCTGTAGCTGAATGGGTGGAGCTAAACCGCTGTAGCTGAATGGGTGGAGCTAAACCGCTGCAGCTGAATGGGTGGAGCTAAACTGCTGTAGCTGAATGGGTGGAGCTAAACTGTTGTAGCTGAATGGGTAGAGCTAAACCGCTGTAGCTGAATGGGTGGAGCTAAACTGCTGTAGCTGAATGGGTGGAGCTAAACTGCTGTAGCTGAATGGGTGGAGCTAAACTGCTGTAGCTGAACGGTGGAGCTAAACCGCTGTAGCTGAATGGGTGGAGCTAAACTGCTGTAGCTGAATGGGTGGAGCTAAACTGCTGTAGCTGAATGGGTGGAGCTAAACCGCTGTAGCTGAACGGTGGGGCTAAACCGCTGTAGCTGAATGGGTGGAGCTAAACTGCTGTAGCTGAATGGGTGGAGCTAAACTGCTGTAGCTGAATGGGTGGAGCTAAACTGCTGTAGCTGAATGGGTGGAGCTAAACTGCTGTAGCTGAACGGTGGAGCTAAACTGCTGTAGCTGAACGGTGGAGCTAAACTGCTGTAGCTTAACGGTGGGGCTAAACTGCTGTAGCTGAACGGTGGAGCTAAACTGCTGTAGCTTAACGGTGGGGCTAAACTGCTGTAGCTGAATGGGTGGAGCTAAACTGCTGTAGCTGAATGGGTGGAGCTAAACCGCTGTAGCTGAATGGGGGGAGCTAATCTGCTGTAGCTGAATGGTGGAGCTAAACTGTTGTAGCTGAATGGGTAGAGCTAAACCGCTGTAGCTGAATGGGTGGAGCTAAACTGTTGTAGCTGAATGGGTGGAGCTAAACTGTTGTAGCTGAATGGGTGGAGCTAAACCGCTGCAGCTGAATGGGTGGAGCTAAACTGCTGTAGCTGAATGGGTGGAGCTAAACCGCTGTAGCTGAATGGGTGGAGCTAAACCGTTGTAGCTGAATGGGTGGAGCTAAACTGCTGTAGCTGAATGGGTGGAGCTAAACTGCTGTAGCTGAATGGGTGGAGCTAAACTGCTGTAGCTGAACGGTGGAGCTAAACCGCTGTAGCTGAACGGTGGGGCTAAACCGCTGTAGCTGAATGGGTGGAGCTAAACTGCTGTAGCTGAATGGGTGGAGCTAAACTGCTGTAGCTGAATGGGTGGAGCTAAACCGCTGTAGCTGAATGGGGGGAGCTAATCTGCTGTAGCTGAATGGTGGAGCTAAACTGTTGTAGCTGAATGGGTAGAGCTAAACCGCTGTAGCTGAATGGGTGGAGCTAAACTGTTGTAGCTGAATGGGTGGAGCTAAACTGCTGTAGCTGAATGGGTGGAGCTAAACCGCTGTAGCTGAATGGGTGGAGCTAAACCGTTGTAGCTGAATGGGTGGAGCTAAACTGCTGTAGCTGAATGGGTGGAGCTAAACTGCTGTAGCTGAATGGGTGGAGCTAAACTGCTGTAGCTGAATGGGTGGAGCTAAACTGCTGTAGCTGAATGGGTGGAGCTAAACTGCTGTAGCTGAATGGTGGAGCTAAACTGCTGTAGCTGAACGGTGGAGCTAAACTGCTGTAGCTTAACGGTGGGGCTAAACTGCTGTAGCTGAATGGGTGGAGCTAAACTGCTGTAGCTGAATGGGTGGAGCTAAACCGCTGTAGCTGAACGGTGGAGCTAAACTGCTGTAGCTGAATGGTGGGGCTAAACTGCAGTAGCTGAACGGTGGAGCTAAACTGCTGTAGCTGAATGGGTGGAGCTAAACTGCTGTAGCTGAATGGGTGGAGCTAAACTGCTGTAGCTGAATGGGTGGAGCTAAACCGCTGTAGCTGAATGGGGGGAGCTAATCTGCTGTAGCTGAATGGTGGAGCTAAACTGTTGTAGCTGAATGGGTGGAGCTAAACCGCTGTAGCTGAATGGGTGGAGCTAAACCGCTGCAGCTGAATGGGTGGAGCTAAACTGCTGTAGCTGAATGGGTGGAGCTAAACTGCTGTAGCTGAATGGGTGGAGCTAAACCGTTGTAGCTGAATGGGCGGAGCTAAACTGTTGTAGCTGAATGGGTGGAGCTAAACCGCTGTAGCTGAATGGGTGGAGCTAAACCGCTGTAGCTGAACGGGTGGAGCTAAACCGCTGTAGCTGAACGGTGGAGCTAAACTGCTGTAGCTGAATGGGTGGAGCTAAACCGCTGTAGCTGAATGGGTGGAGCTAAACTGTTGTAGCTGAATGGGTGGAGCTAAACCGCTGTAGCTGAATGGGTGGAGCTAAACTGTTGTAGCTGAATGGGTGGAGCTAAACCGCTGTAGCTGAACGGTGGAGCTAAAACGCTGTAGCTGAATGGGTGGGGCTAAACTGCTGCAGCCGAATGGGTGGAGCTAAACCGCTGCAGCCGAATGGGTGGAGCTAAACCGCTGTAGCTGAATGGGTGGAGCTACACCGCTGTAGCTGAATGGGTGGGGCCTCAAAGCCGTGATGAATTTTAAACAGTTTTTTACAGTGTGTTTTGAAAGTTGTACCAGCGGTAATTATTATTATTTTCCTCTGTTTCTGTTTCGTCATTTCTGTTGTTCATGTTGTCATAACCGCTCTGCAGACCGTGTGACGACCCCGCAGCCGTGTCTGACGGATGGAGTGCGGTGCTTTATTACTCTGTCAGTAGTTGAAAGGTTTACCTTCACAACGTAGAAGTGGTTTATTTTTATTGTAAAACAAGCTGAAAAACTCTTTCAGCCAGGCTGGGAGACGCTCCGTTTCTGTCTGACAGTAAAACAAGGAACGTCCTGTTCCGTTCTCTTTATTCCTGAGAACAAGAGCTTCTTGAAACAAAGTGGAAGAGAGAGAGAGAGAGAGAGAGAGAGAGAGAGAGAGAGAGAGAGAGACAGAGAGACAGACAGAGAGACAGAAAGAGAGACAGAAAGAGAGAGAGGGAGAGAGAGGGACAGACAGAGAGAGAGAGACACAGAGACACAGAGACACAGAGACACAGAGACACAGAGAGACAGAGAGACAGAGAGAGAGAGAGAGAGACAGAGAGAGAGACACAGAGAGAGACAGAGAGAGAGAGAGAGAGGGACAGAGAGAGAGGGACAGACAGAGAGAGAGAGACACAGAGAGACAGAGAGACAGAGAGAGAGAGAGAGACAGAGAGAGAGACACAGAGAGAGACAGAGAGAGAGAGACACAGAGGGACAGAGGGACAGAGACAGAGAGAGACACAGAGAGAGACAGAGAGAGAGAGACAGAGAGACACACAGAGAGACACAGAGAGAGACAGAGAGAGAGAGAGAGAGAGACAGAGAGAGAGGGAGAGAGAGAGAGACAGAGAGACAGAGAGAGAGAGACAGAGGGACAGAGAGAGAGACACAGATAGAGACAGAGAGAGAGAGAGAGAGGGAGAGAGGGAGAGAGGGAGAGAGAGAGACAGAGAGAGACAGAGAGAGACAGAGAGAGACAGAGAGAGAGAGAGAGACAGAGAGACAGAGGGACAGAGAGAGAGACACAGAGAGAGACAGAGAGAGAGAGAGAGACAGAGAGAGAGAGAGACAGGGAGAGAGGGAGAGAGAGAGGGAGAGAGAGAGGGAGAGAGAGAGAGACAGAGAGAGAGAGACAGACAGAGAGACACAGAGAGAGAGAGAGAGAGAGACACAGAGAGAGAGAGACACAGAGAGAGACACAGAGAGAGAGACAGAAAGAGAGACAGGGACAGAGAGAGAGAGAGACAGAGAGTCAGAGAAAGAGACAGAAAGAGAGAGAGACTGAGACTAAAGGATTTACTGAAGGTCTCTGGAGGAGCTCTTTCCTGTGCAGGAGACTTTTGAGGGCACCACTGGGCTGCAGGTGTTAGTGTCTCTGATGAGGTGCAAAATTAGGGGAGGAAACTGCAAATGAACAGCTTGGAGCGATTTTTACTAACTGACGGAAAAACGGAGTGTTTTTAATGCCACAGAGAAGGAGGCAGAATTACTTTGGAAAAGATACGATATAGAAATATGTCCACATATGCAGTCGAGACTGACGCGGCTTTTTTCTGAATTTCTACAAACACCATTTCATTTTATAGTAAATGAGTTTGGGCTGGTTTATGTTTATGAACAGACGCCTACAGATCAACATAGTAAAGGAGCTCATCTGTGATCCTGAGTTTAAAGCCAGTTTTTATTCAACTTAAACTTGGAACTAAGTTGTAAATAAATCTGAAACTGAAACTTTGCTTGTGTGTAAAAAGTGATTTCAGAGCCACTCGGTTCTCCCTGATGGAAACTGTTTACCTTCAGTGTTTTGTGCTTCTGATCATTTTAATAGACGTCAGCGTCACTAATTAATGACGTTCTATTAAAAGACTGGTTTACCAAGAGAGACGCTGGAGGACTTTCACCTGAAATGAGTTCATGAAGCCAGTCTGGTTATAAAAATGATAACAGGACATCAGAGCCAGAATTCCTCTTTTAGTACTTTTACTTTATACTTAAGTACATTTGAAGGGAAATACTTTAGTACTTTTACTCAAGTGGAGGTCTAAAGGGAGGAACTTCTACTTTTACTGGAGGAATATTTTACCCTGGGGGTCTCGACTTTAACTCAGTACATGATCTGTGTACTTCATCCACCTCTGATTAGTAAATACATGGGCATTTAATTAATTACATTTAGAATTGATGTAGCGGTGACAATTTTCCATTTGTTTTGATGCAGACGTATTCGGGCGTATGCAGGCATTTTCGTGCGTCTGCCGACGTATTCGGGCGTATGCAGACGTATTCGGTCGTATGCAGACGTATTCGGTCGTATGCAGGCGTATTCGGGCGTCTGCCGACGTATTCGGGCGTATGCAGGCGTATTCGGGCGTATGCAGGCGTATTCGGGCGTATGCAGGCGTATTCGGGCGTCTGCTGACGTATTCGGGCGTATGCAGGCGTATTCGGGCGTATGCAGGCGTATTCGGGCGTATGCAGGCGTATTCGGGCGTATTCGGTCGTATGCAGGCCTATAGGATAACACATCTTTGTAAACAAACTCTTGAGGGTAATTCACAGCGGTCCTCACGTCTGCACGACCCACACTTTTAAAATAGGTTTGAGGGATTGAGGGATTGAGGCGTGGGCCTGCAGTCACTACTTCCTGTACCATCATTACTCAGACTGGCAGCAGAAGCTGAAGGAGATATTCTTCATATTTGGCTTCCAAAAACGAGTGAGGAGGAGGAGCGGCAGCCCGAGAAAACTGTACAAGTACAAAATGTCTTTCACGGTGTATCAGCTCTCAGTCTCAGGGCACTGCACTTCTTTATGGTGTGGAGAAGTGAAAAAAGCCTCACAGTCTGCCGGTACACCGGTCAGACATAGCGTTCTGACCACCTCCTCGTTTCTACGCTCACTGTCCACTTTATCAGCTCCACTTACTGTATAGTTCCCCTCTGTAGTTCTACAGTTACAGACTGTAGTCCATCTGTTTCTCTGATACTCTGTTACCCTGTTCTTCAGTGGTCAGGACCCCCATGGACCCTCACAGAGCAGGTACTGTTTGGGTGGTGGGTCATTCTCAGCACTGCAGTGACACTGACGTGGTGGTGGTGTGTTAGTGTGTGTTGTGCTGGTCTGAGTGGATCAGACACAGCAGTGCTGCTGGAGGTTTTAAACACTGTGTCCACTCACTGTCCACTCTATTAGACACTCCTACCTCGTCGGTCCACCTTGTAGATGTAAAGTCAGAGACGACAGCTCATCTGCTGATGAACGGTTTGTGTTGGTCATCCTCTAGACCTTCATCAGTGGTCACAGGCCGCTGCCCACAGGACGCGTCCCCCTCATTTTTCAGCCACTGTAGGTTAAACAAGCTTGTAACAGTCATCATCATCTATCTGAGCTCGTGTGTATCAGTTTTACAGTGTCTCTTTCAGCAGAGAGTCAAAGAGCTGCCGCCACTGTTTCACATTCCTAACAACTAACCGGAACCTGCTTAGACTCCGGGTCATATTCACAGTGATGTATCTAGAACCTCAAGAAGGACAGGAGTGGTGATTTTTCTGTCCACTCATTGTAAATCGAAGTGTGAATGGTATTATGTTGGCAGTTAATCTAACGTGTAAGGTCTTCAGTCCAGCTCCTGAAGTCCTAACCAATGGGAGAGCAGCTCGGCTGCACCTACCCAGGTACCACAGAGAAAACAGTCCTGATTGGACGGTTTCCTATTGAGCGTTTTAAGGTTTCCAACCAAAACTGGTCAATGAAAAGAGAGCATCAATATAATACTTCCAGATTTCTCCAACGAGAACGAGATTGTTAAATAAAAATGAACTAAGAACGACAGGCATGTGTTTCTGTAGTTCCCAGAGATCACTAGGTCTTCTCTAACGGCCTCTAACGGCCCTGTTAACGAGCTGCCTCCTTAACGAGCCCAAACCAGAATAAATCTGATTCATAAACTGTTTGCTGAAAGTTTCCGGACTCGCACAGACGGTCATTTGAGAACAGAAAGTTCTCTAAATGTGGTAAAATGAACGCCTGGAGCAACGGGAAGAGCCTTTAAAGGTATGTGGTCGTCCCCAAATCCCATTATTGAAGATTTAATGTGACTCTTTGAGGACGGCCGCAAAATGATAGCGGTTCGGCTCGTAAGTCATGGTGCTCTCGGTACTCAGGGGTGCTCAGTGGCCAGTTTCGCACATTGTTAGACTGTCCTGCCTGCAGAGGAATCAGAACCTCTAGGCAAAACTATATTTATACCCTCTCCTGTGGGTGCTGGGGCAGGTTCATGTAGGTTGACTAAGTCCCCAAGGTAGCCAGTGCTAGTGCGAAAGCAGAGGATGCTGAAAACCCCTGATGAAAAAGTCCCAGGAACGCTGAGTAATGAAGAAATGTGGTTAGCTTGAGCCTCGGAGGCCGTGAGGCTGAAATCCAGGGGTTTTCTTTTCCGTCCTCTGATGTTTCCTCAATAAGCCTTCCATCAGCAGTATTGCGCTCGGCTCTCCGCTGGAATAACACATAGATTAAACGCACTGTGGGGCTCTTTATCAGCACAGCGCCCTCCGGAGTTCCACACGGATCCTGCCATTCGCTGCCAGCTATCATTTTGCACACAAACGACCACAGATGCAATTATAGATAGACAAAAGTTTCATTAGGCGCTCTGATGACAGGGAAGGACGTGCAAATGCAGTACCTGATCCTCGGACCTTACAAGTGCTTTCTGTCTTCCTTTCTTTCCTGTTGTGCCGACATCTTGAGTTTTTTACCTGGATCGTTTTGACCATATGGTCCATTTATGAGACACACAGCATAAACTAGGTGGTAACTCTTACAATGCGAGGTGTGCAGTCTTTACAAGTGGTGTGCAAAAGTAAGCGTGTATATGGGTCATTCTACAGAAACGTCCATTTATATATATATATATATATATATATAAATATATAATATTATGATATATTACACTTGAAAAACATGTTAGTGTTACACTTTATTTATATTTTAAAATAAAATAATTAGTCATTTGAATAATTCCACCTTCTTGAGCCTCAATTGGGCAATATTGTTTTTTTAATCAATCATATAGAATTCCAATCACCACAGATGAGCTCGTCCCCACAGTCCTGTGTGAAGGTTGAGGCCGTATTTTGAAGAAGAAGAAGAAGAAGAAGAAGAAGAAAATCCCATTTTAACTGCAGTAATCTCAACATGACTGTGAAATGTACGATTTCAATGACAAAGAAAATAAAATGCCAAATAAATGTTCTAGAATAAATAATGAAAGCTGTCCCCACTGGTGGCACTGGTGGTATGAAAGTGGATCTGAGAAGATCAGATCTGTGTCCACGCAGCCCTGAAAACACCAGATCTGAGTCACATCAGGGCAGAAAAATCCAGTTTTTGTGCCTCTTCAACCTGGAAATGTGAACGTAGCCTTTCGATCCCCCTGACTCGACGGTTCACACTCAGGTAAGAGACTCAACTCTGTCATTAATGCGAACGAACCGGCCTGACCTGACCCTCGTGAGCTCCTCCTACTCGGTGACGTCACGTTTTATTACATTTAAATGTTTGAGTGTAATAAAAATACCAAGTATTAAACTGTAATCCATGTGGAACTGAAAAGGGCTTGAATTGTTACCAATGAGAACTGAAATCTTAAGCTCCGATATAATCCCTAAGAATTATAAGATGATTAAGTTTCAGCTACGTCATTTTCTACTGTCAGTTTCTGACAAAGAGACTTTGTTTCTTGATTAAAAGTCAAAAGCATCTTCGCCAAACGGCTTGCTGTTATTTTTCAGCACTTCTTTGTCTGATTTGGCAGCCAAGCAGAGCTTCACTTGGCACCTTTACGCCGTGAATGACCTCGTTTACATGCGGATTTTGATCGGCTCTTGCCTGAGAAAAGGACTGCAGCACTAAAAGACACCGGTGCACTAATGACCGCCGCGGTGGCTTTATGAATATCTATTTACTGCTGTAGTGCTGTTATTGCCCAGATTTATGAAGCTGCCTCATTGAGCGTAATGCAATTTTGTCGTATTTTAGAGGCTGCAGAATTGAGGTGATGAGTTCAGCTGAACACAGCGCAAAGACCCGGCCCTGATTGACAGCAGAGCTGAAGAAACCTCAGACACCAACCATCTCCTGGCTGATTGCATATATTTGGGCAACGATTAAAGACTGAAAAAGGCTTAAAACAGATTAAGGCACCAGAGTCTGAAGAAAGACTTGAAAACAAGCTGTTCTGCTGGTTAATGAGTCAGCGAATGTCTCTTGGCCATCAGACAGAATTCCAGGTGCTGCAGAGCCGCACAGTTCAGATGTCAGACTGTGGCATTCAGACATTTCATTGCACACAAATCCTCTTTTGGGTGCCAGTATTAGTGACATAATAGCTGAGTGAGCCGACATTTACAGGCATTTTGGGCTTTTCTGGGACCAATTATATGGATTTATTTCACCAGATGCCCACTTGTGGATTATAAACTGGGTGATGACATTTGTGCATAATCTGCAGATCCAGTAATTAACCATTTTTAGGGCAGTGTTCTGTAGTAAAACACTGAAATAGCCAATATATACATTTATAACCAGTAATGAAGGATCACAGATGAAGTAAAAGACCTCTGAAAGTTTATTACCTGGCTCTTATTTCTGTTTGGAGCTACAATGGAAAGTTAAAGGATGTTTATTTAAAACTAACTCACATGTTTAGCCCATCTGCAGCATTTATTATGTATTTATAGGTCTGCAGTGTATATATATATATATATATAGTATGTATGGGTATCAAACCAAAAGCAGAGCAAGCCGTCTCTCATTCTTATTAGAATTGATTCGTTCAGCCTAACGCAGCCAAAAGCACCACTACTGCAGTACAAATCATATTCATGACCTTATTAAAGGGGAATTCCACCAAAGTGATTCAGAGCAGTTTGGTGTTAAATGGTTCCAATTTCTTTACAGTGGTGGTGATGGGAACCAGGCGTCGCCATGACTACAACACAGATATAGACACTTTATTTACCATCCAGAACCACCAGAGAACCTACACGAGTCTTCTGAGCTTATATGGAATGTTGATGATGGAAAACAGTGGAAAATCTGGAATAATGAGTTTTCTTTGGGGACTATTTTGCCGTTTGTATTAATATTGTTAAAAATGTAGAATTAGAATAGAAGAATTATGAATTATGCTTTTGAACATGTGGCAAATACTCATAGGAGACTACAGACATTCACCAATGCAGTGTTAAATAAAACATATGGATTATAGATGAACATTGATTAATGATAATCCCTATTACATCATAGACAAGGGCGAAGATTGACAGGTCTGCTGTATTTACAGTATGGAGGTCTTATGAATAGGCAAGCTTACTTACAGATGAGAAAATACAAACACAATTCAAATTAAAATATGATTAAAACAACAGATTTTGAGTCAAATTCCACATTGTTCCTGATTTTCTGAGTCTAAATAAGTTACATGTGCTCTACAGAGACACAGTCCTGCACAGCTTAATACACAATTACTGTTTATTGACTAAAATTAACACAAAATATAAAATGTGGCCTGTGTCATTTTTTTCCAGTCTGTTAAAGTCAGCAAAGGAGTAGAAAAATGAGCGAGCTGAGAATAAAGCAGGTTGGAAGTTGAACTTTAAGTGCAGTGATTGAAGGTGCCGGAGTTTTGTTGGACTTTAAGATTCGGTGTGAAGGTGTTTTGCTTTGCTTTGCTGAGCAGGAGCGTGAGGTGTGACAGTGCTGGTGGCTCATTGTCAGTTCTGACCCTCGCTGATTTCCCCATGGACGTTATTATAATGGAGCCCTCCAGGCTGGAGCGAGCATGATGAGGGAAGGTGTCCGTGGTTCCGTCAAGTTCACGGATCAGAACCAGAGAGCGCTCGAGTGATCATGAGATGCACGCGGCTTGTTTTCTCGGTGTAGAGCCGGAGAAGAAGTCAAGTCTAAGATGCGAAACCATAACACAAACGGGATAATATTGAACACGACCCTTCTGTTGGATCTTAGATGTTAATATATATTTTAAGTCATTTTGAACATGTTTGCAGCTTTTTACATAGTGTGGAAACTGCCCGATGAATGGACCAATAGAAACAGTCCAAATGATTCAGAATAAGATCATTTTGCTGACAGTGGTGAAACATATCAATCAGCTGCATGAGTACTACAGCTGTGCCCAGCTAAGAGTTTTCTTGGTTGGCCAAAAAAGGCTGATAAATGAATAAATCGCATGTTATTATTTCTGCTCGAGCCCCTATAATATTTCCAGCACTGTGTAAGCATAAAGCTTTTGGCCGTTCTAGATTAAACGTAAAGTTTATATCAGTCATTATCATCTGTCTGAGCTTGTGTGTATCAGTTTTACAGTCGCTCTTTCAGTAAAGAGTCCTCCATAGAGCTGCTGCTCCTGCTTTACACTCCTAACAACTAACCGGAACACTGCTTAGACCACGACTCCGCTTCATTAGGTTGATTAGTTGATTCCTTTGTCCCCCTCTAATGATGCTGGTAGTTAATCTAACGAGTAAGGCCTTCAGTTCAGCTCCTGAAGTCCTAAACAGTGGGAGAGCTTGCTTGTCTGTGTTGACCTAGATACCACAGAGAGGACAGTCCTGATTGGTCAGTTTTAAGTTGGGTGTGTCATGATTTCAACCCTTTTACTTCCCTAAGAGTTCCTCACTGTTATCAAGGAGTCATGAGACTTTTGAATTCCCAACTAGTTTCCTCCTCATATAGTTAAGGTGCCAGTTTTGACTGAACGTTTGGTTTTGCTCGTTTACTGATTGTTATTTTTTGCTCTTTTATCTTGCCGTTAATCCTTCTGGTTGCCAGCTTTTATCTAAATGTTTATTTTGTGTCTTGTTGCGTTTCCCTTACAGCGTTGTTTTTTGTTTTCAGTTTGAACTAACCCTTATTTCTCTGTTTGGACGCTGACAGAATGGGTACCACCACTGGACGCAAGCTCTGGACGCTGAGCAGGGAGCTGCTGCAGTTGGATCAGCAGATCAGGCCTCTCCCCGAGCTCCATGAGTGGAAAACCCTGTTTCAAGACCAAGCCTGGTGGCAACTTCTGCTCCGCCGGATGGAGCATGACTACCACGTTTAACACCAGGATTGCCTGTCTTCACGCCCATGCCAGAGCAAGGCTGGGAACGCCAGCGTAGCCTGGGAAAGAGAAGGTTTTCACCACCAAGTTTCACCTCCAGTAACCGGTTCGAAGCCCTCAGCTCATCTCCTGCTTCAGTGCCTTGGACTGAGAGTCAGGAGAGTGTTCTTATAATTGGACATTCAGTAGTGAGACTTCTTAAATTAACTTGCTCTGGAAGAAATTCGGCTGTCTGTTGTTTTCCAGGCGCCTGAGTCTTGGATTTTTCCAAGCGGTTTCCCGCGGTTCTGAGCAAACACAGGGAAGTCGGCACTGTAGTAATTCACGCAGGGGTGAATGACATCTCATCCCGTCAGAGCGAAGCCCTCAAGGAGCATTTCAGATCACTTCTAGACACCGTTAAGAAGAGAGCCAAGGCCAGGGTCATCATCTTGGGACCGCTGTCCACCTACCGGAGAGGAACCGAGGTGTTCAGCAGGCTCTACGTGCTCGACGTCGGCTATGTGAGCAACTGGAGTGCTTTCTGGGAGTGACCGGCGTTCTACTGCAGGGACGGACTACACCCGACTACACCCGTTATCTTATCTGGGGATATCGAGAGAGTACTACACCAGGCCTGACTGGACTTAACTGTCGTAGACAACAGACAGGTAAGTAATTGGATCAGCAGACAGGTAAGTGCCTTTAATGATATAGACAATATCCCCTTAATTGCTACCATTCCTCTCCGTCTTGCTGTCTTAACCTCTAAAGCTAGTTGTGGGAGATTTTGCTCCAGAAACGTTGTTAGAGTCATCAAAAAACGTGCATGGTCAAAACCCTGATCATTTCATTTGTGTAGACCTTAAAGCGGCCAGTCCCCCCCAAACACACAGTGTAACTAGCAGAAAATGAAACCTTGCTCACTAAATAACAAAACCCTGCTGATTCAAGATCTTACTGAGGAGCATAAGCTGGATTTTATGTTTCTGTCAGAAACGTGGCTCAGTGATAATGGCAACTCTACTTGAAGCTGATCCTGAAAAGTACAGATTTATGCATACAGTAAGACGGGCAGGTGAGGAGGAGGCGTGGCCTGCATTTACAATTATCTGCAAAAGTACCTTTATTGGTGAATTCATGTCTTTTGAGTGTTGCAGTCGACCTTTTTAATGACATGCCTGTGTTAATAATTGTAATATACAGACCTCCAAAGCAAAATAGCAAATTTATGTCAGAAATTGCGGAATTATAATCAGTAGCATCCACAAATTGCATTGAGATCCTTCCGCCTGGGGACTTTAACTTCCATATCGATGGTCCTTCAGAAAGTAACTCATTAGAATTCATTGGACTTCTAGAGACATTTGATTTGAAGCAGCACATGGGCGGCTCTACCCCCAAACTCACATCCTGAATCTGGTCATCACTAAAGGTTTAAACACAAAGGCGTCTCAAATCTCGCCTCGATGTTTTCATGTCAGATCACTTCTGTGTTTTCTTTCAAATCAATTCAGAAGTAAAGAAGACAGAACCTGAAAGTTACTTTAAAAAGAGCTGCATTGACTCAGAAACAGCTGAGAAGTTTAGACCTGTCTATAACAGTTCAGTGAACACAGATCTGACTCCACCCTGTAATGAACTAGTCTCAGATCTAAGTGCTAGATTATGGGAAAGCCTTGACTTTCTCACCCCATTACAAAGGAAGAAAAGCTCACGCACTCTTAAAAATCCACGGATGAGTGCGGAAACCCGCCAGCTTAAGAGAAATCAGATGCTTATGGAGGAAAACTAAACTGCAGGTACACTATGATATTCTCACAGAGCAGATCTCAGTCTATAATAATGCTATGAAAAAATCCAGACAGTCATTCCTCTCCAGTGTAATCAGCAGACACAACAATAATACCAACATCCTTTTTCCACCATAGACCGACTAATTAACCCTCACTTGTCTGCTGGTGCGTTTAATGATGATTTATCTTCTGAAGCATGTGAAGAGACCTGATACGACAGGGTGAAGCTCCTCAGACTCAGACAAGCTCCTATAATGTTCCTGATAGGCCACCAACATCAGCAGTGACATCTTTCTCTGCTACCAACTATGAAGATGTTTTAACTGTTGTAAATTGTTCTGCCCTGGTGAAGCCAGGTGCTAAAAAAGAGTAGCATGAATCCTTCTGTACTAAATCATTTTAGACTAATTTCAAACCTACGTTTTCTAAGTAAAGTCTTAGAAAAGTTTTCATATCTAATATGTATCTAATATCGAACAATTTACACCAGAAGTTTCAGCCAGGTTTTCGTTCCAACTGTAGTACAGAGACAGCATTGATTCGCGTTCTGAATGACCTCAGGCTCAGCGCTGGTGCACGAAATCCTTCTATTTTTTTTTTTTTTTAGATCTTAGTGCAGCTTTTGAGCACGAGATTTTACTCCAGCATCTTGAATGCTGGGTCGGCCTCTCCGGCAGTTTTAGAATGGTTTAAATCATATTTAAGTAATAGACAATTCGTGGTTTCACTTGGAAATCATTCATCAAAGTAATTTGCTGTTTCTTGTGGAGTCCCTCAAGGTTCAGTCTTAGGGCCTTTGCTTTTCCTTTGTACATGCTACCTCTAGGTGATGTCATTAGGAAGCATAGTATAAATTTTCATAGTTATGCTGACGACACCCAGCTATACATCTCTATTCCTTCTGAAGATCAGGACTCTGTAGACAGACTAACCAGCTGCGTGGCAGATATCTCTCAGTGGATGTCGCAAAATTTTCTACAATTAAATCACAAAAAAACTGAATTACTGATCGTTGGTACAGAAACTGTTTTTATTGAGAACTTGGTTCTTTGGCTTCATAGACCAAACCTGCAGTAGAAACCTGGGTGTGACCTTGGACTCTGAGCTCTGTTTTATCTGCATGTAAACACAGTCACTAAAGCAGCTTCTTATCATGTGAGAAACATCGATAAAGTTCAGGCTTTTCTCTCTCAGAGCGATGCAGATAAACTTGTTCACGCAGTTGTTACAGCAGAGTTGATCACTGTAATGGTCTTCATACTGGACTTCCTAAGAAAATTACACAGCCCTTACAACTCGGACAAAATGTGGCAGCATCCTAACAAAAACAAAAAAGAGAGATCACATCACTCCCGTTTTGAAGGAACTGCACTGGCTGCCTGGATCACTCAGGATAGACTTCAAGGCTCTGCTACTGGTCTTTAAAGCTCAAAACGACCCTAAAGCACCTGCTGACATCACAGAGCGTCTGTCCGTTATTGTTCCAGCATGTAATCTAAGATCTACAGATAGTGGCCTTCAACAGACACCCTCTGTAAAACACAGAGAACGGGGAGAGACTCTCAGTTATTCTGCTTCTAAACTGTGGAGATCACTTCTGCTTTTATTGGACAGTCGAGCTCAGAGCTCCCTTTTGAGAAGCACTTAAAAACGCAGCTCTTTAAATGAGCATTTAACTAAAACTGAATGTCTCAAGGTTTTTATCTTTATCTTGTAATTTAATCTTCTTTTGCTTATGATTCTAATTAAACACTATGTGATCTAATTAAACACTAAATGATCTCTTCTGTAACTGTTTTATCACCTGTCTGTAAAGCACTTTGAGCTGACACCGGCATGAAAAGTGCTATATAAATAAAACTATAATAATAATAATAATAATAGTAGTAGTAGTAATAATAATAATAATAATAATAATAATAATAATAATAATTAACCAGGTAACATAATAAATTAAATTAAATTAATAAATTAAAATAAATTAATAAATAACCAGGTAACATAATAAGGTTGTGGCCAGAACTTAGTAAAGTGTGGGAATGAGATCATGCATAGTAGCTAAATGCTGCATCTCCATGTTTAGTCTTAACCTTCTGACTGACTGACGGACTGACTGACTGACCGACTGACTGACCAGTTCCTAATGATCTGAGGGTTCTGCTCGGCTCATTTTGTTGCAGCAGGTCAGATAAATATGCTGCTCTTGCACCATTAAGACATTTCAGACCGGGAGCCAGTGTAGGGATTTAAGAATGGGAAGGGTTCCTTCTTTTACTCCTAGTGAGACTCTGGCAGCTGCATTCTGAACCAGCTGGAGCTGCTTGATGGTTTTTTGGGAGTCCAGTTGGGAGACCAATAAAGTGATCAATCCTGCTAGAAATACAGACGTGGATGAGGTTCTCCAGGTCTGCTTTACTTAGAACATCTTGGATCTTGTTGATATTCTTAAGGTATTAAAAGCTGATTTAGCAACTTCTTTGACACGACTGATAAAACAGATCAGAGTCCATCAGTACACCAAGGCTACGTACTAGATCAGGGCTATTTAATTAAAATTCAAGAAGGTCCAGTTATAGAAAATCTCCTGAAGCGAAGGTCCAGAACATCATAACGTTTGACCTGCATCGTGACTCAGAGCCATATACTGTTTACTGAAGTAGCCGAGTAGGAATATCAGCATCTTATACAGTCGACAGCTGAACATCAGATCAAATAAAGTCCAGTTCGGTCAGATTTCAACAACATTTACTGAACATCAGATCAAATAAAGTCCAGTTCGGTCAGATTTCAAAAACATTTACTGAACATCAGATCAAATAAAGTCCAGTTCGGTCAGATTTCAACAACATTTACTGAACATCAGATCATATAAAGTCCAGTTCGGTCAGATTTCACCAACATTTACTGAACATCAGATCATATAAAGTCCAGTTCGGTCAGATTTCACCAACATTTACTGAACATCAGATCAAATAAAGTCCAGTTCGGTCAGATTTCACCAACATTTACTGAACATCAGATCAAATAAAGTCCAGTTCGGTCAGATTTCAAAAACATTTACTGAATATCAGATCAAATAAAGTCCAGTTCGGTCAGATTTCAACAACATTTACTGAACATCAGATCAAATACAGTCCAGTTCGGTCAGATTTCAACAACATTTACTGAACATCAGATCAA
Organism: Pygocentrus nattereri; assembly: GCF_015220715.1. NCBI lineage: Eukaryota > Metazoa > Chordata > Actinopteri > Characiformes > Serrasalmidae > Pygocentrus > Pygocentrus nattereri. Next base: position 1,177,398 of record NC_051226.1, read on the forward strand.
ATAAAGTCCAGTTCGGTCAGATTTCAAAAACATTTACTGAACATCAGATCAAATAAAGTCCAGTTCGGTCAGATTTCAACAACATTTACTGAACATCAGATCAAATAAAGTCCAGTTCGGTCAGATTTCACCATTTACTGAACATCAGATCAAATAAAGTCCAGTTCGGTCAGATTTCAACAACATTTACTGAACATCAGATCAAATAAAGTCCAGTTCGGTCAGATTTCACCAACATTTACTGAACATCAGATCAAATAAAGTCCAGTTCGGTCAGATTTCAACAACATTTACTGAACATCAGATCAAATAAAGTCCAGTTCGGTCAGATTTCACCAACATTTACTGTCAGTTTCCTCTTTTTAGATCACGTCGTGTGGAATAACTTCCCTCTGACTCACTTTCTTCTCTGACTGCTGTTTCTCTCCTCGTCCCTCCCCTGTGTGGCGTCACTCACTCGAGTCTCAGAGCTCATCGTAATACACAGATTTCATTGGCTGAGTAGTGTCACGTGTGATATTTACAGCGCATGTGATTGGTCTGTGAGTCTCCTGGCCCGCTAAAGCTACGGTAAAGGCTAGATAAGTTACGCTGATTAAAACAGGACCATCTTGTCGAAATCAAATAATTCTCCACAGTTTATCAGTTATAGGTCCAGCGTCTGGGTCAGGACTTGGACCACAGTCCGCTATAGGGGCAGTCATGGGAAGGAGGTCAGGGAACCAGCCCTGTGACCAGAAGGTCGCCGGTTTGATCCCCAGAGCTGACAGCAAATGACTGAGGTGTCCTTGAGCAAGACGCCTAACCCCCAACTGCTCCCCGGGCGCTGTGGATAAGGCTGCCCACCGCTCCGGGCAAGTGTGCTCACTGCCCCCTAGTGTGTGTGTGTTCACTAGTGTGTATGTGGTGTTTCACTTCACAGATGTGTTGAATGAGGAGGTGAAATTTCCCCGTCTAAATAAGGACTAATAAGGGTCTCTTAATCTATTAGACTGCACTGGATCTTCAGATTTTAGGGCTCTTGAATCGAGAGCAAATGGGCGTGACTCTACACTCCCACATACTTTCATAGATATTTACAGGTAGTTGTAACTAATACAGTGATAGAAACCACACTAAGGATAAACTTTCCTCTCATGAACACAGGGTGATGTTCTCAAATAAAAAACACTGCTTAATGTGTAAAATATCCTTCCTGGGCTGCAGTTTTTTGCTATTAATCCACAGTTCATAACCCCTGTGTTGAGCTGATTAAGGACAGGAAGGGTAACGCGACCGGCTGCACGGTGTTTTAATTACGTGTGCCTGACTGAGTCTGAGAATCCAGCGCGCCTCTTTAACTTCGTTCCATTAATTTCATGCTTTAAAATCTCACCTACTCATTTAACGCTGACTAAACATTCACACAATGTCACACTGTAGCAGGGAGGAAAAGTAAGGAGGCACTATTTCTCTTCTGATACCTGATCTACAGGTATGTGCCGAGTACTGATTCTAACAGTATCTAGCCCAGTTACTCTGTAATTACCTATAAATCCTGATATTTATATTATAAAAGTATTTTATTTTAGTAAAAAAAGTGTTCAGTCTCATCTGTGCCATTAGGAAATATACAGTATATACCTAAAAGTATTCGGTCGTCTGGCTTCACACGCATATGAACTTGAGTGACGTCCCATTCTTAATCCATAGGGTTTAATTTGATGTCAGCCCACCCTTTGCAGCTATAACAGCTTCAGCTCTTCTGGGAAGGCTTTCCACAAGGGTTAGGAGTGTTTATGGGAATTTTTGACCGTTCTTCCAGAAGCACATTTGTGAGGTCAGACACTGATGTTGGACGAGAAGGCCTGGACTCACAGTCTCCACTCTAATTCATCCCAAAGGTATTCTATGGGGTTGAGGTCAGGACTCTGTGCAGGCCAGTCAAGTTCTTCCACACCAAACTGGCTCATCCACGTCTTTATGGACCTGCTTTGTGCACTGGTGTGCAGTCATGTTGGAACAGGAAGGAGCCGTCCCCAAACTGTTCCCACAAAGTTGGGAGCAGGAAATTGTCCAAAATCTCTTGGAGCTGAAGCTTTAAGAGTTCCTTTCACTGGAACTAAGGGGCCGAGCCCAACTCCTGAAACACACCCCCACACCATGATCCCCCCTCCACCAAACTTTACACTCAGCACAATGCAGTCAGACAAGTACCGTCTCCTGGCAACCGCCAAACCCAGACTCGTCCATCGAATTCCCAGACGGAGAAGCGTGATTGGTCACTCCAGAGAACACGTCTCCACTGCTCTAGAGTCCAGTGGCGGCGCTTTACACCACTGCATACCACGCTTTGCATTGCGCTTGGTGATGTAAGGCTTGGATGCAGCTGCTCGGCCATGGAAACCCATTCCATGAAGCTCTCAATGCTGTTCTTGAGCTGATCTGAAGGCCACATGAAGTTTGGAGGTCTGTAGTGATGGACTCTGCAGAAAGTTGGTGACCTCTGCGCACTATGCCCCTCAGCATCCGCTGACCGCTCTGTCATTTTACGTGGCCGACCACTTCGTGGCTGAGCTGCTGTCGTTCCCAATCGCTTCCACTTTGTTATAATCCCACTGACAGTGGACTGTGGAATATTTAGTAGTGAGGAAATTTCACGACTGGACTTGCTGCACAGGTGGCGTCCGATCACGGCACCACGCTGGAATTCACTGAGCTCCTGAGAGCGACCCATTCTTTCACTAATGTCTGTAGAAGCAGTCTGCAGGCCTAGGGGCTCGGCTTTATAGACCTGTGGCCGTGGAAGTGATCTGGAACACCTGGATTCCTGAATGAAGTACCTGACCTCGCAAATGCTCTTTTGGAAAAATGGTCAAGAATTCCCATCATCACACTCCTAACCCTTGTAGAAAGCCTCTCCAGAAGAGTTGAAGCTGTTATAACTGCACAGGGTGGACCGACATCATATTAAACCCTGTGGATTAAGAATGGGAGGTCACTCAAGTTCATATGTGTATGAAGGCAGATGAGCGAATACTTTTAGAAATATAGTGCATATACATATAGTCATATGAACAAGTGTGTGCACCCCTGCTCTAGGGACATGCTTTGGTGAAGTGAAAAGACAAATGGGAGAAAAAAAAATATGTATAACATAATTATTTCCCCCGGTATATTAAACTCAGCAAACATGGAATTTGTGCAGGGGTGTTCAAACTTCTGACTGCATTTCTCATTTCAGAAACATGCTGGAAGCAGTCGCATCACCGAAGGAGAAGAGAACTCCTGACTTCAGATGCAACGGAGAACTCAAATATAGTCACAACAGCACAAAGCATCTCTAGTCGTTCCTCAGCAGCCCTGCTGGAGATCATTCCCTCTTCTCCCTCATCTCAGATTCCACTGTGAATCTATTTCCCCTCTTCTTCCTCCTGCCCTCTGTTTATCGTTTCAACGGGAACATCTCTTTTAGGGCTGCCCGTGTCCTGTCGTGCTAGGAGCCATGATTGCGTTTCTCTATTAAGGTGTTGTCAGTCAAACCTGGCGCGCGGCGAGAGAGGAGAGAGAGTGATGGTGGTAAAGTGGCTTTGGGTTTGTGGGAATCTGCAGAGCTGCTGGTGTGAAGTAATGAATCTTATTACATGACATTGCCACTCTCAGCTGGTTGGGGGTCAAAGATCATGTCACAGGACAGTGGGCTCATTACTGAGACCGGCGCAGCGTCCACCTCTGCAAAGCCAAGGCAGAACATCAGCAGCAAAGGGCTGTTACTCTCAGCCGCCGCTGCACTGATGCATTACTGAGAACTGTCAGCTCCTGGGTTTTTATCAGTCTCCTCCACTGGCTCAGGGACACCTGGACGCTTTTTCTTTTGGACAAATTGGCTCCCAGTCTGATGAATTCAGCTTCAGCCTGGTCAGAAACTTTACAACGATGTCTACAAACTCTTTGTGAAAAACAGCTTGACATAAACAATATAAACAGTAGCAGAGTGGTGAGATGTACCCAGTAATGGGTCCATTAACATGTTCCTCCAGCTTTAGCCAGAGTTCAGTAAAGGTTTTGGCTTTCTGCTGATTTTGCTATGAGAGTGAGGCAGGAGGAAGGACCTCTGAGAGGAACCAAGAATTGGAAGGAATTCCTCACTAAGATCATGAAGAAGAACCAAGACTTAAAAGGAGAACTTCCCTAATTAGCACAAAGTAACTAGCACTCAAAAGGAGAAACCCTCAAAGATTATGAAGAAAAAACATTGAGGGGAACCAAGACATAAAATAAGAAACCACTGAGGGGAACCTAGAATAGCAAGAAATAACTTGGAGTGATCATGATGAGGAACCTCTGAAAGGAACCAAGAATGAGAGGCAATAACTTGAGGAAGTTCATGAGGAAGAATCTCTGAGAGGAAACAAGACTTAAAATTAGAACCTCCCTAAAAGCGTGAAGAACCAAGAAGCAACCAGAACTCAAAAGGAGAAACCCTCTAAGGTTATGAAGAAAAAACATTGAGAAAAAACAAGAGATAAAATAACAAACTCTCTAAGAGCCTGAGGAAGAACCAGTGAGAGGAGCCAAAACTTTAAAGGAGACCCTGTCTAAAAGCATGAGGATGAACACTGAGAGGATCCAAGACTTAAAATGAGAAATCCACTAAGAGCATGAGGGAGAACTGCTGAGCAACCAGGATTCAAAACGAGAACCTCCCTGAGAGCATGAGGTACGACGACTGAGAGGAATACATTTACAGCATTTAGCAGATGCTTATATCCAGAGCGACTTTGTCTACCTAGAGAAAGTATCTTTGCTAGTTACCAATAGGTTAGAGAAGAGACAGTCCTGAGCTCTGATACTGCTAGATACAAAAGTCAGTGTAGATACAGAGAAAAGGAGCAGAGTTGAACACAGAACTCTGTGCTGTACAATACAATACAGTAAACTACAATACACAGTGCAATACAATAAAATATAATGTACAAGTGCAGCACAAAATATTGCAATCAATCCTTAATTCAATGCTCATTTAAGTGCTGTGTAAAGAGACGGTCTTCAGTCTGCGTTTGAAGACCTCGAGAGACTCTGCTGTTCAGACAGCCAGTGAGAGTTCATTCCACCATCTGGGCTCCAGTACAGAGAACATTCTCTGTACTCGAGCTGTACTCGAAGCTCGAAGGGCTCGTGGTTCAGTTTGAGATTTCACCATTGCCATCAGGTCAGGAGGGGCTGGTCCATTTCTGGCTTTGTAGGCCAGCATTAGGGTTTAAATCTGATGCAGCTACAGGAAGCCAGTGAAGGGAGCGCAGCAGTGGGGTGACGTGGCTGAACTTGGGCAGATTGTAGACGAGCCGTGCCGCCCCATTCTGGATGAGTTGCAGAGGCTTGATGGTCTGCATGGGAAGACCAGCCAAGAGCAAGTTGCAGTAGTCAAGCCTTGAGATAACAAGAGACTGCACTAGCACCTGGGCGGCCTCTCGGGTGAGGAAGGGTCTGATCCTCCGGATGTTGCACAAGAGAAACCTGTATGACCGAGTCAGGTTCGCGATGTGAGTCGAGAACGATAACTGGCCATCCAGAGTCACACCAAGACTACAAACTCTACAGATGGAACAATCAGGGAGTTCTCGAAAGAGACGGTGAGATCATGATGAGGACCTGTAGTCGCAGGGATGAATATCAGCTCAGTCTTCCTGGGATTGAGCTTCAGGTGGTGAGCTGCCATCCATGAAGAGATGTTGGACAGGCATGCCGAGATGCGACTGGAAACCTGTGTGTCAGAGGGTGAGAAGGAAAACATTAGTTGAGTGTCATCAGCATAGCAATAACAGGGGAAGCCATGAGAAGATATTACATCACCAAGAGAGCTAGTGTAAAGAAAAAAGAGAAGAGGACCCAGCACCGAGCCTTGGGGGACACCAGTGGAGAGTCTGCATGGAGAGGATGTGAACCCTCTCAGTGGTTGGTGAGGATGTCCAGAAGGATCGTATGGTTGACTGTGTCAAAAGCTGCTGAGCGATTAAGAAGGATCAGGAAAGATGACAGTTTGGCTGATCTTGCTGATTGGAGCTTCTCAGTCACTGCTATGAGGGCAGTTTCTGTTGAGTGCGCTGGTTTGAAGCCAGACCGGTTGGGGTCCTGGAGCTGGTTCTGTGAGAAAGAGAGGAAGTTGATTATAGACGGCACGTTCAAGAATTTTTGAAAGGAAAGAAAGAAGAGATACCGGTCTGTAGTTGTTGATATCAGAGATGTCAAGCATGGGTTTCTTCAAGATGGGAACTTCGCCTGATGCCAAGGACTTGTTGATGAGAAAAGTGATGAAGGGCAGTGGGTCCTTGTAGATTGACTGAAACGATGCAGAGGGGATGGGATCCAGTGGGCAGGTGGTTGGCTTACTGGATTTGATCAGTTGAAGGACAGCATCTGTGGAAAGAGAAGAAAAACAGTTTAAGGGATTGAGAACGAGAGGAGGTGGTCTAGTGGAAGGAGTGGGGACAGAGGGAAAAGACTGCTGGACTCTATCAGCCTTCTCCTCAAAGAAGGTGACAAAATCCTCAGGGGTGAGAGGAGAGGGTGGAGGGGGAGGAGGAGGGTTGAGAAGAGAGGAGCAAATGTTGAAGAGCTTCCAGACTTAAAATGAGAAGCTCACAAAGAGTATGAGGAAGGACCACTCTGAGACATCCCTCTGACTGTGATTGGTCCTAATCACAATATCAGAGACCTCCTCCTTACTGCAACTGGTCCTAATCACATTATCTGAGACCTCCCCCTGACTGTAATTGATCATAATTACCGTATCTGAGACCACCCACTGACTGTATTTGGTCCTAATCATTGCATAGTTTGTTCTGCCTCCCCCTGACTCTGCTTAGTCTTAATCACCTTCTCATTCTCTTTGAGGTCTCCTGCTGCCTGTGATTGGTCCTAATCACTATATTATGTGTTCTGAGACCTCCCCCTGACTGTGATTGGTCCTAATCACCATATTATGTGTTCTGAGACCTCCCCCTGACTGCAATTGGTCCTAATCACCATACTATGTGTTCTGAGACCACCCACTGACTGTATTTGGTCCTAATCATTGCATAGTTTGTTCTGAGGCCTCCCCCTGACTCTGCTTAGTCTTAATCACCTTCTCATTCTCGTTGAGGTCTCCCGCTGCCTGTGATTGGTCCTAATCACTATATTATGTTTTCTGAGACCTCCCCCTGACTGCTGTTGGTCCTAATCACCATACTATGTGTTCTGAGACCTCCCCCTGACTGCAATTGGTCCTAATCACCATACTATGTGTTCTGAGACCTCCCCCTGACTGCAATTGGTCCTAATCACCATACTATGTGTTCTGAGACCTCCTACTCATTGTGATTGGTCCTAATCATCATATTGATTGTTTTTTTTTTTTTTTTTTTACCTCACATGAATGTGATTAGACCTAATCACCACTTTAAGTGTATTTACAGCAGCATGGTCAGCAGTAGTTTGGTTTAGTTTAAACCTTTCCTGTGAAGTATAGTGCTGGCTTTTCTGTACAAACACTATTCTACGTTTTCAGGACCTTCTAGCGTTTCAGCAACATCAAGCCTCAGTGATGCTACATGGGCAATATTATAGAAGGCTGGTTAAATCAGCATGCATGAAATTATAGCTGTGGTGTTGAGCACTGATGGAGCCTGAAGCCTGAGGTTAGGCCAGGAGATCACTGCATTAATTTTTCAGCATGTTTGCAGTCTCTGAGTGTAATATCGCTGCCGTCAGACTCAGCCTGCCTTCTGGAAGAAGAAGTTTCCGTCGCCCCTGGAGTTACTCGGCCTTCACTTCAGCGCTCAGAGGAAAACAGCCCTATTACTGCTATTCATCTTTGATGAGGTAATCAAAAAGTGCCGCAGCTCAAGCATCCTGTGGGCGGCCTAGCGGAAAACCAAAATCATCAAAGGTCTCTGCTACTGTCTCACTCTCTGTCTCTCTGATATTGTTTTCCTCTTTATCTAAAGACAGCTACAGACTCAGAGCCACAGAAAGGTTTATGGAGCTCTTCAAAAGCTCTTCAACGCGTTTTAAATCCAAATCTTCCCATTTTCTTTGCTGTTTTGCAGAAATAAAGTACATTAGCCTGTTGTGGCCGTTGTGCCAATGGAGTAGAAATCGACTGTGATATTTTTAATTAATATAATCGTAATAGTGGGTGATATACTGGTTCATCCAATATACCAGTTGAAATGTATTATATGGTGTTTTGTCATTACTGTCATACAAACAGGTCAGAACAGACTCATTCCCTCACCCCTTGTGTACTGAGCTGGACAGTTAGTCCATTGTGGTTTTGGCCGACAAACTGAGAGGATTCCAGCCGCATCTGATGCTCATAGACTAAAGCTTGAATGTAAGCGATGAACATATGAGTCAAAGGGGCTGGAGGTTGGGGAACCAGCCTCGTGACTGGAAGGTCGCCGGTTCGATTCCCAGAGCTGACAGTATGTGACTGAGTTGTCCTTGAGCAAGACACCTAACCCCCAACTGCTCTCCGGGCGCTGCAGATTGGGCTGCCCACCACTCCGGGCAAGTGTGCTCACTGCCCCCTAGTGTGTATGTGCTCAAGAGAGTGTATGTGGTGTTTCACTTCATGGATGGGTTAAATGAGGAGGTGAAATTTCACTGTTGTGGGACTAATAAGGGAATCTTAATCTTTAAAAAAAAGACTTTTGAATGTTAAACAACAGTCAGTGCAGATTTACCAAAGCTGAAGTCGGCTTCCTATTCACCAGCTCCCTTTGCTCAAATGGGGCAGCAGTTGCATTCTGGTGCCTGAATTTGATTAAAAATTTTAAAGTTGTTTAAGTTGTTGGAAAAGGGAAAACTTGAACAAGAGGGTGGAAATGAAGAGCTGAGTTCAGCTTCATACCATTTTCGCTGCGCTCGGAGGAGCTGCTGTGGGCTTTGCATACACTTGCCATTCAAATACACCAGAAAAGGCTTCCTTGACACTGATTAGTCAACTGTGATGATGTGTGGTATTTTTAAGAGCTCAAGAGTTTCAATTTAAGTACGCATTTAATGCAGTGACTACAACACAGCATAAACATTTTATTTACTATTTTATTTCTATTTTCTTTGCTATCCAGAACCACCAGAGAACCTACACGAGTCCTCTGAGCTTATATGGAATGTTGATGATGGAAAACAGTGGAAAATCTGGAATAATGAGTTTTCTTTGGGGACTATTTTGCTGCACAGCGCCCTGCATGTCTCCCTCCACCATGAATGGAGTTGAAGTTCTCTAAACTCTCATAAAACAGCGTCTCAGTCATCAGGCAGTGAATTCAGAACCAGTTCATGTAGGAACTTTCTGTAGGAGCTTTTAGAGGGACGTCTGGTTCCTATCACCACCACTGTGAGGAGCTTTTAGAGGGATGTCTGGTTCCCATCACCACCACTGTGAGGAGCTTTTAGAGGGATGTCTGGTTCCTATCACCACCACTGTATATAAGTTAATGTTTCACACCAAATCACTCTGAATGACTCTGTTTACATCTTCACCAATTAAGAATCTTTCAATTTTAGAAAATTGGTGAATTTCACCTTTGACTCCGTCTGTATTACTCACAGACAGTTCCCATTCTCTCTCTCTCTCTCTCTCTCTCTCTCTCTCTCTCTCTCTCTCTCTCTCTCTCTCTCTCTCTCTCTCTCTCTCTCTCTCTGTCTGTCTCACTTCAGTCCTCCTCTCTCTCTCTCTCTCTCTCTCTCTCTCTCTCTCTCTCTCTCTCTCTCTCTCTCTCTCTCTCTCTCTCTCTCTCTCTCTCTCTCATCGCAGTGTTTGGATGAAAAGCACACTCCAATTAGGCCAGATCTTTTTACGGTGAGGCAGCCTGCTGGTGCATATTAAAGGCACAGAGGCACATGAATAAGCAATAGGAGAGAGAGAGAGTGAGACTTTCTGCAGCTTCACACTAGCCAGACACCCATTACAGCTCTACAGCACACATCTGTAACCATAGCTACAGCATCTCAAAATGACCAGAAATCAAGCTGTGGAGTAACGGAGCTCTGTTCTCCGGAGTGATGGAGCTCCATTTAATACCTTTGGGATGAGTTGGAGTGATCCAGAACTGACCATCCAACATCAGTACCTGACCTCACTAATGCTCAGTCAAATCCTCATAGCAATGTTCCAACACCTAGTGTTGTATTCAGAACCACTGGAGGCAATGCACTGGAACTTTTGGATTTTTAAAGTATTTATTTAAACTAGAGAAACACACACCTTCTAAGCCATTTCTCCTTCTGGGTCACAGGAGCCCATCCCCGCTGTCATTGGGCAAAAGGCAGGATACACCCTGGACAGGTCACCAGTCCACCGCAGGGCAGACAGACAGACATACTCTCACATATTCACACCTAGGGGCAATTTAGCATGTCCAAACGGCCTGACTGCATGTCTTTGGACTGTGGGAGGAAACTGGAGAACCCAGAGGAAACCCACACAGACACGGGGAGAACATGCTAACTCCACACAGAGAGGGCCCTGGTCGCCGGCCGGGGAATCGAACCCAGGCCCTCCTCGCTGTTGGTGACAGCGCTTCCCACTACCAAGTTCAGTTACCAGATGGAGATCAATTACATCAGATGAGTCCAAATGATGTCCAGAACAAAACAAAATGGAGCCAAATTCAGGTCCAAAAAATCAGGACCAAGACAAGACCAAGCCCAAATTATGTTGAGAAAAAAGAGAAGACCGGGTCCAAACAATGTCGAGACAGAGACAAGACTGAGTCCAAATGATGTCAAGACTGAGACAAGACTGGGTCCAAATGATATCAAGACCGATTCCAAATGAGGTTGAGAGAAGATAAGTCTGACTCCAAAAGAGGTTAAGACCTGATACAAGACTGGGTCCAAATGATATCAAGACCGAGACGAGTCCAAATGAGGTTGACACTGAGACAAGACTGAGTCTAAATGAGGTTGAGACTGAGTCAAGACTGGGTCCAAGTGATATCAAGACCGAGACAAGACCGAGTCCAAATGACACTGAGGCCAAGACAAGACTGGGCCCAAATGATATCAAGACCGAGACAAGACCGAGTCAAAATGACATTGAGACTGAGACAAGACTGGGTCCAAATGATACTGAGGCCAAGACAAGACTGAGGCTGAGAGCATTAAAAGAGCATAACACTAGTTCCAACATCTAGTGCAAAGCATTCCCAGAAGAGTAGAGGCTGTTACTGCGGCACAAAGTCACTATTAACACCTTCATCTCAGAAGAAACTCTGGAGTGGACAGAGTTTTGGACATATAGCTTGTGTGTATAGACAGACTGTGCTAGAATAAAGGGGAAAGATGGGCTTATGAGAAATCACATGCCCTAAATCTAATAATATACTGGACAGTCATATGTGAAGTTATTGCTTTCATCTGCAGGGAATCAGCAAAAAAGGGTGATAGTCTCAGTAAACATCCACTCTTCAGAGCTACCACAGCAGTGGGAACCCATCAGGGCCTTCTAGGGCTTTAGAGATGTTGCTCTATTTGCTGTATTTAAACTCTAAGTATTGCAGTACTGCTCTTATTTTATTGTCTCGTTTTGGTTGGAAGCAAAACAGTTCAATTCTTGAAAACTCCCAATAGAAAATTACCCAATCAGGATTGTTCTCTCTGTGGTATCTAGGTAAATACAGCTAAGTGAGCTCTGCTGTTGGTTCAGACTTCAGGAGTTGGACTGAATGCCTCACATGTTAGATTAACTCCTTTGTGAGTCACCATCTTTTACTGCAGATGCAGCAGTAAAGTCGAGGCAGCCCACAGTACCCGTGTGTGTGTGCCGCTCTTCTTTGTGCAACTGGTTTCATCTATACATTATGACTATTACATGGATTAGAAGGTCTTTTCACCACATTCACCATAGCTCTGGTGTGTAGGTGAGACGTAAAGAGCAAATTATTTCTTGTTTCTTCATTTTTCTTTGGATTAACCAAACCTAGCTCGTTTTTTTTCTTCCTCCTCCCTTTTTCTCTCAATATGCAAGCAGTAAATGAAGAAAAGGATGGCATGCCCACTCCAGGTAAGGAGAAGGGAGCTGCCCCAGGTGGAGGAGTTTAAGTATCTCGGGGTCTTGTTCACGAGTGATGGGAAGAGGGATGGTGAGATTGGCCGCAGGCTGGGACAGGCGGCAGCAGTAATGCGGTCACTGTACCGGACTGTAGTGGTGAAAAGGAGCTGAGTCATAAGGCAAAGCTCTCTGTTTACCGGTCGGTCCACATCCCGACCCTCACCTGTGGTCATGAGCTGTGGGGGTAATGACCGAAAGAACGAGATCGAGGATACAAGCGGTGGAAATGAGCCTTTTTGCAGGGTGGTGGCTACACCACCTACCAGCTCGGTCATCTGAGAGGGTTCAGGCCTCTGATCCAGATGCTCCCTGGATGCCTCCTGGTGGGGGTGTACCAGGTTTGGGCTGCTGGAATAAGACCCTGGGGTCATCCTAGGACCCACTGGAGGGATTACATCTCCAAGGTGGCCTGGGAATGGCTTGGAATCCCCCGGAATGAGCTGAAGGAAGTTGTGGGGGACAGGGACATCTGGAATTCCCTGCTCTTCCAACTGCTACTGGACTAAAAAGTTAATGCTGATGTTGAAGAAGATGATGATTATATATGAAGAAACTTATACTGTTTTTCTATTAAAGACATTTACATTTCTTTATTTAGCCGTTTTTGCTAAACTAGGGGTGCTAGTAGAAATTTGCCTTATCATACAGGTGCTTATTATTACTAATTTTTGAACAGGTTTTAATATTTGTGGTCCGAACTGAAGGCCAAGCTCAGGTGAGCTGGAATGAAGTGTGTAGGAGGAAGTTTGAGGATTTTTTTTTTGTTTGTTTGTTAAACTTGTTCTCCTTCTCTTTCTCAACAGGTGGTGTGTAGCTTGTCAGAGCTGCTCCAGCAGAAATCCCAAAGCACCTGATGACCACAGGCTGTGTGCTGTCCAGCCACATTCTCTCCAACTCCTGCTGGAAATCTCAGAAAACAATTCCCTCCACATGAAAAGCCCTAAAGATATGGGTCCTGGTTTGAAAGTTCCTGAGATGTTCAAAGGTTGATAGATGCTATAGTGGAATACAGAGGTGTTAACCCTTAAAAATCCAGCAGTTTAAAATACGTTGTTCCTCTTTTTTAGGTATTTAGGTATTTCTCCCTCTACAATACATACTGTCCTCAAAAAAATAGAGAGAAATAAAGAAAAAAAAAGAAAATGCTGAAAACCCTGAACATCCGTCATTTAGATGGCACTCCTGTGATGGAAATCACCACACAGGATCAGGAATACGTTCATAAGCCCCAGGTGCAGGTCACATATCAACAGTGTCCAGAAACGCCATCGCAAAGCACCTTTAATTATGCAGTAGAACCCGAGAGGGAGTGTGTTATCACTAAATACCATCCCGGCTGTGATCTGGTGTCCGTAGATCATCACAGCTGTGATGTTATTGGTGATAACTCCCTCCTCGAGTGTCTCTACTGCTTTAATACAGCAGTTAAATAAATACAGTAAGAAATGAATAAACTGGCCGTGAACGCGGCTTTAATATGTTTTAATGTTCAGTTCCTTCATCCTAATTATAGCTCCTTAACGAGCAGCTCGTTGCTACGTCAGAGTAACGAGCTCCACCCACTCGCCGCTCAGCCGGCAGTTCGTTCTCCAGCTCCTTACACTAAATTCCCAAACTGTCGTCACCACTGAGCAGCTTTATCAGCCAGAAATGAACCCAACACCATTCGCCAAACTAAACTGACCAAACTGAGCTGAACCTGATATTGGCTCAGTTTTACGGCTCAGTCTGATTTGGTCCAACTCTGAAGATCAGACACGTCTGGCGAATGGTGTTGGGTTCGTTTCTGGCTGATTCCAGGTTGTTCAGCTGTTCTTCTGTCACAGCTGCCGACTGAAAAGCTGCTCAGTGGTGACGACAGTTTGGGAATTTAGTGTCGTCTCGTCTTCAGAGTCGGACCAAATCGGCTGTCGGTCAGATGTGGTCTTAACAGTGTCTGTTTTCTGTTTGTGGCAAAGTAAGAAGTAAAAACGTTCAAACAGCTCGAGCGTCTCCTACAGCTGTCAGAGTCGTTGCTTAGCAACGGCGTCTCAGTGGAGTGATAGTGTTTGTGAAAAACCTGTGACGTTATGGTGAAATAACAGTGCAGTTAGAACACTACTCAACCAATCAGCTCGCATGGCCGGAACTCACTTTTGTATAACAGTGAACTTATTCTGGAGCAACATGTGCTGCCTTTTAGACAACGTCTTTTTCAGAGACACCCATGTTTTTTAAACATCATGATATGGAGCTGCTTCTCGGTAATCGGTACTGGAGCATTACAGGCCATCGAAGGAAATCTGAATGGAGTGATGCCCTGGGAGATAGGAGGAGATTTAATCTCAGTGAAGAAACTGAATCTGGGGAGAACATGGACATTGTAACATGACAGCGACCCCAAACATACAGCTACACCTCTGATTTCTAAGAAAATAGGCCTAGCTCTAGTCACAGTTCTCCGCTGGATCACAGCGAGCTGGGGTGAAGTGTGTAGGAGCAAGTTTAAGAGTCGTTCTCTTTTGCTGTGTAGCTTGCCAGAGCTGCTTCAGCTGAAGTCCCAAAGCACCTGATGACCACAAGCCATGTGCAGGCCACCAACATGAAAAGCCCTGAAGATACTGATGTTCAAAGGTAGATAGATGTCTGATAGATCATATGGAGGTGTCAAGCCTCACAGCATTCTGGAGTCTATGCTGTCATTTATTTCATTATTTCAATTTAATTATATAATTAATTATGAAATTAATTAGTTACATGGAGATTTACCTCCATTACGTAACTAATTGTAGCCAATAAATTCATTGCATTCATATCTTATTCATATTCTGTGTGTGCAGGTTTGCGTCTGCATGTCTGACCTATTTCTGTTTGTTTCAACATTAGGAAAATGACAAAAATGGGCAAAAACATAAATATCTCCTCTTTTACTGACAAACACTGCTGTAGTGCTGAACACAGTGCACTTTTCACTCTGCTTGTTTTAATTTAATTTAACTCATGAGTCAATTTTATTAAAATAAAATTACAGCAGCTTTTGTTATTGCTGCCAACTTAAACAGTGGACAGTCGACTGATCGTCTACAGACCCAATGACATTTTTATGAACTGCATGAATACGGAGGAATTATATATTAATCATGCATGAAAAACTCAAGTTTTGTTGATAGATAGATACATCGACACACAGAGAGACACACAGACAGACAGACAGACAGACAGAGAGACACACAGACAGACAGACAGACACAGATAGACACACAGCCAGACAGATAAACACATAGACAGACAAATAGAGACAGACACACAGCCAGACAGATAAATAGACACACAGCCAGACAGATAAATAGAGACAGACAGACAAATAGAGACACAGACAGACAGACAGACAAATAGAGACAGACAGACAGACAGATAGACACACAGCCAGACAGATAAATAGAGACAGACAGACAAATAGAGACACAGACAGACAGACAAATAGAGACAGACAGACAGATAGAGACAGACAGATAGAGACAGACAGATGGATACACAGACAGATAGATAGATAGATAGATAGATAGATAGATAGATAGATAGATAGATAGACAGGTAGATAGATAGATAGATAGATAGATAGATAGATAGACAGGTAGATAGATAGATAGATAGATAGATAGATAGATAGATAGATAGACAGGTAGATAGATAGATAGACAGGTAGATAGATAGATAGATAGATAGATAGATAGATAGATAGATAGATAGATAGACTGTCTGACTGCCTTTCTGTCTGTCTGTCTGTCTGTCTGTCTGTCTGACTGACAGACAGACAGGCAGTCAGACAGACAGGCAGTCAGATAGACAGACAGTGACGCAGCTGTAATCGAATTCATTTTTTATGTATATTATGCCAGCAATACAATAAACAAACAAAAAGATTTGGGACAGTGAGTAAAATCCAGAAAACAACAGAAAGCAGTGGTTTGTAAATCTACTTTCACCTGTATTTGAACTTCTGATTGATTATTCATTCGATCAGCTGCATCAGCCCCGTTCAAACTGGCTCCCTCTGATTTCCTTCCATACAGTTTGAAATATGAATGCTGTTTATACTCTGGCTTGGCTGAATTGGTGGTGAGCTGTGCGTCCAAATTGCCCAGCATGTCCAGCTAATCGACATTTTAAACTCAAAATTGAATCACTAGTCAATGTCACTCCATTCCGTTCTGCATCAGTCAGAGCTGTAACTAAACCCCGACCGAGAGTCTAGATCAGGGGTGTATAATTAAAATTCAATGAGGTCCAGTTAGACAGAATCTCCTCAAGCGAAGGTCCAGAACATCATAACGTCTGACCTGCATCATGACTCAGCGCCATATACTGTTTACTGAAGTAGCCGAGTAGGAATATCAGCATCTTATACAGTCGACAGCTGAACATCAGATCAAATAAAGTCCAGTTCGGTCAGATTTCACCAACATTTACTGAACATCAGATCAAATAAAGTCCAGTTCGGTCAGATTTCAACAACATTTACTGAACATCAGATCAAATAAAGTCCAGTTCGGTCAGATTTCACCAACATTTACTGAACATCAGATCAAATAAAGTCCAGTTCGGTCAGATTTCAACAACATTTACTGAACATCAGATCAAATAAAGTCCAGTTCGGTCAGATTTCAACAACATTTACTGAACATCAGATCAAATAAAGTCCAGTTCGGTCAGATTTCATCAACATTTACTGAACATCAGATCAAATAAAGTCCAGTTCGGTCAGATTTCAACAACATTTACTGAACATCAGATCAAATAAAGTCCAGTTCGGTCAGATTTCAACAACATTTACTGAACATCAGATCAAATAAAGTCCAGTTTGGTCAGATTTCAACAACATTTACTGAACATCAGATCAAATAAAGTCCAGTTTGGTCAGATTTCACCAACATTTACTGAACATCAGATCAAATAAAGTCCAGTTTGGTCAGATTTCACCAACATTTACTGAACATCAGATCAAATAAAGTCCAGTTTGGTCAGATTTCACCAACATTTACTGAACATCAGATCAAATAAAGTCCAGTTCGGTCAGATTTCACCAACATTTACTGAACATCAGATCAAATAAAGTCCAGTTCGGTCAGATTTCAACAACATTTACTGAACATCAGATCAAATAAAGTCCAGTTCGGTCAGATTTCAACAACATTTACTGAACATCAGATCAAATAAAGTCCAGTTCGGTCAGATTTCATCAACATTTACTGAACATCAGATCAAATAAAGTCCAGTTCGGTCAGATTTCATCAACATTTACTGAACATCAGATCAAATAAAGTCCAGTTCGGTCAGATTTCAACAACATTTACTGAACATCAGTTCAAATAAAGTCCAGTTCGGTCAGATTTCACCAACATTTACTGAACATCAGATCAAATAAAGTCCAGTTCGGTCAGATTTCACCAACATTTACTGAACATCAGATCAAATAAAGTCCAGTTCGGTCAGATTTCAACAACATTTACTGAACATCAGATCAAATAAAGTCCAGTTCGGGCAGATTTCAACAACATTTACTGAACATCAGATCAAATAAAGTCCAGTTCGGTCAGATTTCACCAACATTTACTGAACATCAGATCAAATAAAGTCCAGTTCGGTCAGATTTCAACAACATTTACTGAACATCAGATCAAATAAAGTCCAGTTCGGTCAGATTTCAACAACATTTACTGAACATCAGATCAAATAAAGTCCAGTTCGGTCAGATTTCACCAACATTTACTGAACAACAGATCAAATAAAGTCCAGTTTGGTCAGATTTCACCAACATTTACTGAACATCAGATCAAATAAAGTCCAGTTCGGTCAGATTTCAACAACATTTACTGAACATCAGATCAAATAAAGTCCAGTTCGGTCAGATTTCACCAACATTTACTGAACATCAGATCAAATAAAGTCCAGTTCGGTCAGATTTCAACAACATTTACTGAACATCAGATCAAATAAAGTCCAGTTCGGTCAGATTTCAACAACATTTACTGAACATCAGATCAAATAAAGTCCAGTTCGGTCAGATTTCAACAACATTTACTGAACATCAGTTCAAATAAAGTCCAGTTCGGTCAGATTTCAACAACATTTACTGAACATCAGATCAAATAAAGTCCAGTTCGGTCAGATTTCAACAACATTTACTGAACATCAGATCAAATAAAGTCCAGTTCGGTCAGATTTCAACAACATTTACTGAACATCAGATCAAATAAAGTCCAGTTCGGTCAGATTTCACCAACATTTACTGAACATCAGATCAAATAAAGTCCAGTTCGGTCAGATTTCAACACCATTTACTGAACATCAGATCAAATAAAGTCCAGTTCGGTCAGATTTCAACACCATTTACTGAACATCAGATCAAATAAAGTCCAGTTCGGTCAGATTTCAACACCATTTACTGAACATCAGATCAAATAAAGTCCAGTTCGGTCAGATTTCAACAACATTTACTGAACATCAGATCAAATAAAGTCCAGTTCGGTCAGATTTCAACAACATTTACTGAACATCAGTTCAAATAAAGTCCAGTTCGGTCAGATTTCAACAACATTTACTGAACATCAGATCAAATAAAGTCCAGTTCGGTCAGATTTCAACAACATTTACTGAACATCAGATCAAATAAAGTCCAGTTCGGTCAGATTTCACCAACATTTACTGAACATCAGATCAAATAAAGTCCAGTTCGGTCAGATTTCAACAACATTTACTGAACATCAGATCAAATAAAGTCCAGTTCGGTCAGATTTCACCAACATTTACTGAACATCAGATCAAATAAAGTCCAGTTCGGTCAGATTTCAACACCATTTACTGAACATCAGATCAAATAAAGTCCAGTTCGGTCAGATTTCACCAACATTTACTGAACATCAGATCAAATAAAGTCCAGTTTGGTCAGATTTCACCAACATTTGCTGTCAGTTTCCTCTTTTTAGATCACGTCATGTGGAATAACTTCCCTCTGACTCACTTTCTTCTCTGACTGCTGTTTCTCTCCTCGTCCCTCCCCTGTGTGGCGTCACTCACTCGAGTCTCAGAGCTCAGCGTAATGCACAGATCTGATTGGCTGAGTAGCGTCACGTGCGATATTTGCAGTGCATGTGATTGGTCTGTGAGTCTCCGGCTGCTAAAGCTACCGTAAAGACTTAAAGTTATGCCAATTAAAACAGGACCACCCCATCAAAATTAAATAATTCTCCATAGTTTATCGGTTACAGGTCCAGTTCATGGGTCTGGACTCGGACCGCGGTCCACCTATTAGTGACCTCTGGTCTACATCGTCACTGTCCTGTTTAAATTGATGAGTTCTAATGAGGAGCAAGCATCACACAGAGACTCTGTGTCCACAGAGGCGGCTGCTGCGCTCCATTCACGCACTTATCAACACGTTTCCGTCGTTTTCTGAGCTGCAGTTTGTAAAAAGCATTACTGTTATAAGAGGAGACGACACAAGTTCCCCCGGTTGCTCCCACAGTTCACTCTCACAGTGCTTTTCTCTTTCATTGTTAGATGGATAGTCTGCTTCATCCTCTCGGTGAAGGTGTAAACAATAAGCAGCTTTGATACGAGGGGGAGGCAGGGCCCTTAATTATCCTCATCACTTTTATTTCTATAGCGCTTTCCCTGCTCAAGGACACTTTACAATCAAAGAACATCCACACAAACAACACATTAAACAAAAGGATAATACAGGTAAACATTAAAGTATAATCAGAACAACGAAAACACGGTGAGAACAAGTCCGTCTTTAACAGAGATTTAAATGAAGACGGAGAGGTCGCATCCCAATTAGACCGTGGGAGAGTATTCTATAACTTGGGAGCTGCTACATTAAACGATCAACCACCCATAGAAGCCAATTTAAGTCTAGGAACATGAAGAAGGCCTAGATTTTGTGATCTCAAAGTGTGGAATGGGACATATAGATGAAGAAGCTTTGCCCAGTATTGAGGAGCCGGACTGTGCAGAGCTTTATACGTCATAAGGAGAGCCTGGTACTGGACACGGAATGGAATCGGCATCCAGTGAAGACTCTGAAGGACCGGGGTGACGATCCTAGCAGCGGCATTGTGAACATACTGTAACCTAGTGAGGGTTTTCGTAACGATTTCACAGAACATAGACGCTTGCGGATAAAGGAAAACAAGCAGGCTTTATCCTTGAAGACGGAATCCAAAATCATGGTCAGAAAACCGGCAGAATGTCAAAGCACAAGAAGCCCAGATATCCAGGGTAAACAGTCCAAAGGGCAAATCAAAAACCAGAGTCAGAGAAAACGGGGAAAACAAGTCGTACACGGGAATACAATCGGAAGACCGCTCAGTAGTCCGAGTAGAAACAGTACCTCACGACTAACTACTGCTGAAGCCCGGGGGCTTATGAGCTGGACTGAGAGAGTCGGGGGATCATAACAGGTGTAACACAGAGTTCGGGGGATCTCGAAGGCTGATAGGCACATGTGAAGTCAGCTGATCTCCCTGTGCATTCTGGAGCAGGATTCGAGTCCGTTGCTCCGTTCGTGACCGTTTTGACAGGGAGGCCAGAAAAGAGAACATTGCAGTCGTCCAGCCGTGAGCCAGGCGGTGGGAAATCTTGCGAAGATGGAAGAATGCTATTAATAAATGAATTCGCAGGGCCCTGTGCAGCATGCGTAGTGAGCGTATATGGCCGACTGGCTCTGGTTAGGGTGAATAAAACTTCGGTTCAGTTAAACATTTGGACATGTTTTCTGCTCGTGAACAGCCGAGTGTGAATCCAGGAGCCCCTCCGTCTCCGTCGTTTATACGGAGACTCTTTATCCTGAATGAGTCAGTCATAAATATTACAAATGTCCTGTGTTCCCCCATCCACGCTCAGCTGACCTTGCCCCATAAATCTTCACTCTGAGAAGCTTTGCAAGCTCGGCGATGCCTCCCACCTCGGGGAACGTTCTGGGTACTGTTTCAGTTTCTTGCTGTTACACTATTAAAAACCATTCTTCATGAAGACAGTGGTTCTACGTGGAAC
The DNA here is from genome assembly GCF_015220715.1 of Pygocentrus nattereri. NCBI lineage: Eukaryota > Metazoa > Chordata > Actinopteri > Characiformes > Serrasalmidae > Pygocentrus > Pygocentrus nattereri. The sequence goes on from NC_051226.1 coordinate 1,198,516, forward strand.
CCTGAACACTCAAAGAACAATTTACATGCTAAACTGTTTCTTCGCATCGTGTAATGGTTCTTCAGACTGTTGGAGAATGTGTTATATAGGGTTCTATATAGAACCTTTTCTACACAGCACCAAAAAGGGTTCTGCTAACAATAAAAGCTTGAAACAAAAGAAAACGCCTTGTGCTGCTGGACAGAACCACATACAGCAAATTCTCCATCAGTCTGAAGAGCCACTTCAAGAAGCATTTAAGCATAACACTGGTTCCCTGAATGTTTACAGTACTATAAAGAACTAAAGAACCCTTGGAGAGCCATCATTTTTAGGAATGTAGTTTGCAAAGAAGTCTAAAAGAAATCTCTGCGAATGTTCGGCATGCCTGCGGTGACGCTTTGTTTATGTTTATCTCCAATAACCAGAGCCGTGTTGATCAGAGTGTTTTATTTATATATATATATGGGTCATTCCATGGAAATGGCACATTTTGAGTCCTCATCTCCTCTTTAGGTGTATTTTATCTACTGGGTCACAAAAATCTATATTTTAACAGCTTTACACATACATTGAAATATCTCCTTTAATACAGTGTATTTTTTTTTATTTGATCTTTTTATGAGAACTTTGTTTATTTATTTATTTTTGCTGACACCACCTATTTTGTCATGTCCCTCATGGCCTTCAACGAAAGTATACTTAGAATATACCAAATACAACTATAAAAAAGTCCATATATTTTGATGTCAACCTAAACAACTGTCTGTGTTTAATTGTTTGTGATATTATTTTTCAAAATTAATTGATAATTATTTATTAAAATCACATTATTTAGTTCTGTACCTAAGTAACCCCTCAACCCCGTAACACAAATGAATCTCCCCCACAAAAACAATGGTATGATCCATATGATCCATATACATCAAGAAGTGACATCACTCAAGTCTTTTGGACAACAGGACAGCAAAGACAGGCGAGTGGCTTCCTTCTTTTATTTCATTTTGGTCATTTATCTTGTGATATTGATTTTTGGTCGCCAAACTCAGTGACTCAACACCGTCACATGAAAAAAAGATAGAAAACTATTACTTATAAAAAAGTTTTTTTATTTCAAAACTATAAGCTAATTCTGAATCTCATGCATGCCATGTGCTCTCTCTGGTATACAGTGTGTAGAGCAGCGGCCATTTTGTGCAAAAATCACAACCCCGTTACACTCGACCCCGTCACACTCAACCCCGTCACACTCAACCCCGTTACACTCGACCCCGTTACATGTTTGACTGTGAGGTTTACAGATCAATGATACATTTAAGCAAAAAATTTGAAAATGTCAAAGTCCAATTTGAACCATTCTAGTGGAATGACCCTTATATATATATATATATATATAGAGAGAGAGAGAGAGAGAGAGAGAGAGTAACCCTCCTCTGGTCCAGGAGATGGTTTAAGATTGCTGATGACGTTGGGTTCCTAGCAATGGGCCGCCTGGTATTGTAATACTCACCTATGTTAATATTGTGTAGTACAGAATTACCTATAATGGTTTGGCCTCTTCGTGCTTCAGTGCTCCCTTGTACCTGTTTGGCATTAGTGTGTTTATCTGACTTGTTATTTATTTGGCCTTTGGCCTTTGAGGGCTGTAGACACTTGCCTACAGTAAAGTACACCCCACTCTGCTCAGTGGTTCCTAAAGTTTTGCTGAGTTTTAACAAGAGAGGGGCCCATTTTATGGCTTTATAAAGTCAAGAACACCACTGTCACAGGCTAAGCTTCAGATTCCTATTGGAAAGTCCAAACCACATAAACGTAACGCAGCCAGTTCTTCTGTTAACGTGATCTGATGAAGTATGTTTTTATTTATAGTAGGCCAAACAACACAATAAACATACAAAACCAATTGAGTTCTAGACATAAATGCGGTGGAAAATGCAGTTCTGGCCATTTTTTTTATGTGAGGTGATCGCAAACTAACAAAATAACTAAACTTTGTGTTTAAAATAAAGTCCAGGCCAGTTCACTCAGAGCTGGCCAGGTCACCTCACAGATCCCCACTTTTTTCTTTTATTAGTCTTCTTTTTTTATAAGTGATACTTTTTTGATCCCAAAAACAGGGAAATTCCACCTCCGCATTTAACCCGTCCGTGAAGTGGAACACCACACACACACTAGTGAACACACACTAGGGGGCAGTGAGCACACTTGCCCGGACCGGTGGGCAGCCCTATCCCCAGCGCCCGGGGAGCAGTTGGGGGTTAGGCGTCTTGCTCAAGGACACCTCAGTCATGGACTGTCGGCCTGGGGATCGAACCGGCGACCTTCCGGTCACAGGGCTGGTTCCCTGACCTCCAGCCCACGACTGCCCCTTATTTATTTTTATTATTGTCAGTTTATTGTCTTACATATATATTTCTTTTATTTCATTTATTTGTTTTTGTTTATTTTATTCTTATCTGCTCTGTTACTTGATAAGTGATTATATCGTAATTTTAATAATTTATTGATTTAACGGTTTATCAGTGCCTTATTATTATTAAATTTTACTATAATGATTTTTATTATTTAATTTACATTTACGGCATTTGGCTGACGCCAAGGCTGACGCCAAGGAGGAAGGTGAAGGTGGTGTTAGGAGTCTTGCCCAAGGACTCTTATTGGTATAGCATAGGGTTCTTACCCAAGTGGAACAGTGAACCCCAGTCTACAGTGAAGAAGGCAGAGGTGTTACCCACCACACTAACCAACCACCATAATAGCATTAATTATAGCACATGATTTATTTACTTTACTCTACAGCTTCTCGGGCTCTGATTCCTGTATTACTCGGCTACGTTGTAATTGAGGGTCTCCCTCAATGCATTCCGAGTTTAAATAAAGAAAACTTTTGAAAGAGAACCAGAAACTGCTGAAAGAATAGAGCCACATGAAAGAACATCCGAGGAAAACTACTGCAGCTGACAGAGCAGATGATCAGAGGTGAAGGAATGCTCTATAAAACAGCTGTCAGCAGCAGGGTGAACACGTCAGCATCTGCTACGAGCTGAAATCTTCCTCTCCCAGCGAGAGAAGCAGCACCGAGATAGAAAACCCTCATCACAGAGAGGAGAGAAGGCCAGATTAGCGTCTGCTGAGAGTTACGGTCACAGCAAAGATGAAGCTCTACAATAATAACATGATGGTGCCTTCATCTCAGTGGGAGCTTTAGCGCAAGTTCTGCCAGGAAGACTCCAATCCTTCAGCCCTCATTCATTCATTCATTCCTCTGACCAATCGCTGACCGCCACCTGTCTTTAAGGCCTTTCACATTTGGGCCTTTTTAGTGCATGGCGTGGACTAGGACTGCTGAGTCTTGGCTTTCTGTGCAAATGTGAACACAGCAAACAATCCCAGATCCTCTAAACAGCCCCAGAAACGAACCAAACTCAGACCACCTCTTGAGTTTGTCTTGTGGTCCAATTGATTTGTGCATTGTCAGAACAAAACAGCCTCAGTCTGCTTTTGCTTCATGATACAGATCTCAAGGCTCAACGTACACACAGTCACAGCCTTCAGCACCTTAGCAGGTAAAAGCAGACCAACAAGCGTTGTTTACAAGGTGCTCAGGATTTCGGACGACTCCCATTTCACCTCTCGCCCCTACCCCTCAGCCTTACCCCTCTGTTCACATCTAGATGTAGGGGGTCCCAATTCTTGTTGAGATAGAGGGGAGGGGTGAAGTGTTGGGGCTGCACGACCCTCCAAACTGAGGTTTTTCACAGACTCCAAACAGAGAGGTATGAGATACACGTCATCCGCCTCTCACAGTGTGGAACTGGTGGATTTGTATGTCCGTCTACATTCTGTGTCAAACTGAGGTTCGAGTCCGAGTCAACTCTCACGGTCTCTAAAATTCAAGTCAGAGTTGACTCTTGAGTGTCTGAGCTGAGAGTTTGAGTCGAGTCTCGAATCTCTGATGTGAGAGTTCAAGTTGAGTCTCGGAGGTGAGAGTTCCAGTCAAGTCTTACATTTATGGCATTTAGCAGATGATCTGATCCAGAGCAACTTACAATTTGATCAATTTTCACACAGCGAGGTGAAGGTGGTGTTAGGAGTCTTGCCCAAGGACTCTTATTGGTCTAGTGCTTACCCAGGCAGGGATTGAACCCCACTCTACAGCATAGAAGGCCAAGGTGTTACCCACTACACTAACCAACCTCAGTCTCGAGTCTGAGCAAGAGTTTGAGTCAAGTCTCAAGTTTCTTAGGTTAGAATCCAAGTTAATAAACAGAAAAACTGGTGAGATGGAGCACAAGAGACCAAAGAAACCCACAAAAGGGGTTGGGCGGCGCGGGGGGGTCCACTGAAGGCACTGAAACCACACCCACTCACTGGAAAGGTGCATCTTCTCCCAAGCATCAAAAATGACTATGACCTGAAAAATGGAAGCTCTGTCCAGCAGCTGTATTGACCTGCACAGCCATCAGAGCTAGAGGACAACCACCTACCCAGGAATCGAGAGGGAGGAGTCACACTACGTGTGTCTTTAGGAGTAGTGTTAGGGGAGGAGTCATGCTAAATGTGGCATCATTGAGCCAGGCCCATCCAGAAAGCTCTGAATGCAGAAGTTACAGACAGTTTAACGGTCTAACGCCACAGATCAGCACTACGTCGCTCACAGTCTTTTCAGATATTTCAGCAGTTATTTTCTGTCACGTATAATCTCTGAATTTTACCTCATGTAGACTTTATCATAAAGAGAATGAACTTGTGACGAGGCAGCAGACGCATTCAGATCCTTAGAAGAGGGTTTTAATACAAAAACATCTCATGATCTCAAGGCTGCAATATTTCGCAATATACCTGAACTAAGCCCAGGCTTAAATACTAAACTAGACCAGTCACGTGACCAAACACACAGGTGATTCACATTAAAATCCAGCAGACCGTGAATGCTGATAGGTGCACGAGTGGGAGTCCAAAGTCACATGATCTTGCACAGACTCCTGGGAAATGCAGTCTGAATGGGAGTTACCCAGATGCAATGTCAGAGCATTTCTACTGATTCAGTCATCATGGACATTTGGGACAATGCAAGATGAAGAAAATAAAAGAAAATAAAAATCCCAAAAGTTGACTAAGCATTGCCTGTAATGCCTTGAGAGAAGTCAGTTAATGAGCAGAGGAAATGCAGAAGGCTTTCCTGCTGTTGTGCAGCATGTCCGTCAGCGGGTTCAGGCGGGTTCAAAGCCCGACCACCGGCACGGAGATGTATGTGAGGAGTCGGAGGGGTCAGTGGGGTCAGCCAACACAGACTGCGGTCTACCTCTGAAGAAGGTGAGAAGCGTCCAGCAGCTGCCAGGACGAACACATGGCACATATGGGTGCTGATTAAATCTCGCTGGCCGAGGCTCTGGGCCAGCCTGGCCGGTCTGAGGCTTCAATTAAAGCTGCAGAAGGATTTCCTTCCTTCAGAAACGGCACTGAGATTCTTACGGAGGAATTAAACGTGACCTTGAGAGAAAGTCACTGCAGATAAGCCTCCGAAAGGGTGACAGCAAAACACATGTACGCTCAGGACATCTCTGTATTATACCCTAAATCAGGCAAATATCCAGCTCAGTCAACTTAAACTGATACTCACTGAAAAATCCAAGTCAGCCAGTCCGCCTTGACCCAGATGTAGTCAGTCAGCAAAGAAGTATCTGGTGTCTGAAGATTGCCTCTTTAGTGTTAGCGCTGGAGCCACAAGGCTAATTGTACCTAACAGGTATTGAAGGCTTATTCCCCACAAATTAGCATGGTGCTAACTACAAGCCTACATCATCACTCACCTCAAAGCATGTGGAGATGTTCACTGTCTCTAATAGACTAGATCTGCCATTATGTGTTTCTAATAAAGTGGCCAGTGAGTGGAAGCACAACGTGTTTCTAATAAAGTGGCCAGTTAGTGGAAGCACAAGGTAGGTGTTTCTAATAAAGTGGCCAGGGAGTGGAAGCACAAGGTGGGTGTTTCTAATAAAGTGGCCAGGGAGTGGAAGCACAAGGTGGGTGTTTCTAATAAAGTGGCCAGGGAGTGTACACTACTCTACAGTCAATTACTATATACTTTTTTTTCATTGCATAAAATGCTTTGGGTCAAGAGATCTTTATGAAAATAAGTAATAGCATCATTTGTGTGTTAGAAAATGAAAAGATTTTTCTGCGGATGCTTGTTTGCTTCATTGCAGGTATACTGGTGCGATATGGCTGCTGCCTTACATCTGTTTTTTGTTTGATTTGTAATGTTTGTGTGTATGTTTTGATGTTTCTCTATTGGCTGAGATGTTTGCCATTGTATCCACCGAGAGAGAGAGAGAGAGAGAGGGCAGGAGAGACAGAGAGAGAGAGAGAGAGGGCAGGAGAGACAGAGAGAGACAGGGAGAGGGCAGGAGAGACAGAGAGAGACAGTGAGAGGGCAGGAGAGACAGAGAGAGAGACAGAGAGAGGGCAGGAGAGACAGAGAGAGAGAGAGAGAGGGCAGGAGAGACAGAGAGAGACAGGGAGAGGGCAGGAGAGAGAGAGAGAGACAGGGAGAGGGCAGGAGAGACAGAGAGAGAGACAGAGAGAGGGCAGGAGAGAGACAGGGAAAGGGCAGGAGAGAGTGAGAGGGAGAGCGAGAGAGAGAGAGAGAGAGACAGGGAGAGAAAAAGTGAACGAGACATTACAGATGTTTTTTAGGTACCCAGTCATTTTGGTAGGTGTTCTCTGAAGATCTAGAAGGCCCTAAAAGGTTCCGCTGGCGTTAAATGCAGTGACAGTATATCTGAGAACATGCCTGGCTCAGCTCTCGCCCTCCATATGCGCTGTCTTTGTTCTGTGCTGTATTCCAGTAGATGTTTCTCCCCTCAGTGTTGTTTATGTGCACTGCACTAAACAAACGACACAGCTGCGCTAAATGAACAGAGCTTTCAGCAGACACTTTACAGACAAGCCCAGAGAAAACCCTCCCGCTGCTCCGAGCCTCCTGCGGTGAAACCCTGTGTGTGACGTAGCTGCTCAGACACTGCTCCAACTGCTGCATTGTAAAAATATCCTGAAGCATCCCCCACAGTACCTGATGTCCAGCTGTGTGGACACTTATCTGAAGGTGCTTATTTTCTGACCCTTCAGTTCAAACACACTGTTCCAGAGCAGAGAGACTTGGCGGGAATTTATCTGCTGCTGTCTGGCGACAAGGAAAAACAAACAAGCACAGAGCCTCTTGCACACCAGCAGTACAGTTATGGTCCTTTTCATCTCCACAGTGCGGCTCAAGTCGGCTCGACTCGCTTACGGTACCAGCTATACAAAACGGAGACGTCAGATTCAGACGATGAGATGATGCTGGCTCCACTCACCTGCAACACACCTAACATAGCCACACCTGTAACACACCTAACCTAACCACACCTGTAACACACCTAAATTGACCCCACGGATAAAAAATGTAAAAATAACAGGATTAACATTCACAGTCTTCCATCTGAGAAGTTGGCCCTGCCACAGTCTTACATCCCTTTTTGATCAACCCTTTTCTTTTCACCGGTTCTACAAACCGGATTCCAAAAAAGTTGGGACACTAAACAAATTGTGAATAAAAACTGAATGCAATGATGTGGAGATGGCAAATGTCAATATTTTATTCATAATAGAACATAGATGAAAGATCAGAAGTTTAATCTGAGTAAATGTAACATTTTAAAGGAAAAATATGTTGAATCAAAATTTCACAGTGTCAACAAATCCCAAAAAAGTTGGGACAAGTAGCAATAAGTGGCTGGAAAAAGGAAATTGAGCATATAACGAACAGCTGGAAGACCAATTAACACTAATTAGCTCAATTGACAAAATGATTGGGTATAAAAAGAGCTTCTCAGAGTGTCAGTGTCTCTCAGAAGTCAAGATGGTAAGAGGATCACCAATTCCACCATTGTTGCGCAGAAAGATGTGCAGCAATACCAGAACGGTGTTACCCAGCGTAAAATAGCAAAGACTTTTAAATTATCATCATCGACCGTGCATAACGTCATCAAAAGATTCAGAGAATCTGCAACAATCGCTGTGCGTAAGGGTCAAGGCCGTAAAACTCTACTGGATGCTCGTGATCCCCGGGCCCTTAAACGTCACTGCACCTCAAACAGGAATGCCACTGTCAAGGAAATGACAGAATGGGCTCAGGAATACTTCCAGAAAGCATCGTCAGTGAACACAATCCACCATGCCATCCGCCACTGCCAGCTGAAACTCTACAGGGCAAAGAGGAAGCCATTTCTAAGCTCCACAAGCTCAGACGTTTGCACTGGGCCAGGGGTCATTTACAATGGAGTGTGGCAAGCTGGACGACTGTTCTGTGGTCAGATGAGTCATGATGTGAAGTTCTTTATGGAACACTGGGACGCCATGTCATCCGGACCAGAGAGGACAAGGATAACCCAAGTTGTTATCAGCGCTCCGTTCAGAATCCTGCATCACTGATGGTATCGGGTTGCATGAGTGCTTGTGGCATGGGCAGCTTGCATGTCTGGAAAGGCACCATTAATGTAGAGAACTATGTTCAGGTTCTAGAACAACATATGCTCCCATCTAGACGTCATCGCTTTCAGGGAAGACCCTGCATTTTTCAACAAGATAATGCCAGACCACATTCTGCAGCAATCACAGCATCACGGCTACGTAGGAGAAGGATCCGGGTACTGAAACGGCCAGACTGCAGTCCAGATCTTTCACCTATAGAGAACATTTGGCGCATCGTAAAGAGGAAGGTGCGACAAAGAAGGCCCAAGACGATTGAACAGTTAGAGGCCTGTATTAGACTTGAATGGGAGAGCATTCCTATTTCTAAACTTGAGAAACTGGTCTCCTCTGTCCCCAGACGTCTGTTGAGTGTTGTAAGAAGAAGGGGGGATGCCACACCGTGGTGAAAATGGCCTTGTCCCAACTTTTTTGGGATTTGTTGACGCCATGAAATTTTGAAACAACATATTTTTCCCTTAAATTGATACATTCTCTCAGTTTAAACTTTTGATCTGTGATTTGTGTTTTATTATGAATAAAATATTGGCATTTGCCATCTCCACATCATTGCATTCAGTTTTTATTCACAATTTGTTTAGTGTCCCAACTTTTTTGGAATCCGGTTTGTACTTGCTAAAATAAATGCAAGGATTTTACAGTCGCCAGCGAAGACGTACTCATAGCATAAATCCTGTAGGGGAAAATTCAGTTCATCAGCTTTGTTAAAATACTGGCCCATCAGGTTCACGTGGTTCACTGATGAACTTTCAAACGTCTACTGACAGTCCAGTCACAGCCGCCCTGACTTCAAATAGCAGACGTGTCCAGCAGGCACAGTTCAGCCTGCAGTGTGGAGGGCAGACTGTCTGCAAACCGCACTGCTGCTGCTGTGCATGAAGGAGTGTTAATGAACGAGAGCTGAGCTGAGCTTATCACGAGCTCTACGGCCGCTGTAGAGACCACACTAACCGTCAAATTCCTGCAGCACTAGGCTGTTTTATTCTCATCAACAATGCAAAAATGTAAATATTAAGTTACAAATAAACAGCGAGTGTGTGATGATTCATGCATGTAGTTTCTCGTCAGCTCCAGCGCTAATACACTAAAGAAACGAACTTCAGACGCCGGAACCGTCTTGGAGGATTAACTACATTTGAGTAAATTCCATTTTCCACCAAACCGCCGCTTTAAGGAAACAGTTATTTGCGTTAAACATGAGAGCAAGACGTTTCCCGTGTACCTATAGCAGGCTGTGCGATGGATTAACTGGTCTGAACAGGAAAACCTCCCACAAAGCGGCGTCCTGTGGAGAAGATCCTTTTTAGAGCAGATGGTTCACACCTGCTGGATATTATAGCTGCCATATCACAAACACCCCAGGGCTTCACCCATTAACTGCACACTAATACACTTAGAGTAGCGCTTTGAGCCTGATAGGCTTCATTTGATGTAGATCTTGTACTGTATATGAAATGTGTTCAGACCTGAAAACAGCTAAACTGTAACCAGATGCAGTGTTACAGTAGAGTGACTACCAGCAGCGTTACAGGACAACTACTCTTATATTGCACGTCTAGCCATTGGCTTTATTCTCTTTATGCTGTAGGCTGAATGGGTGGAGCTGAACTGCTGTTGGCTGAATGGGTGGAGCTGAACTACTGTTGGCTGAATGGGTGGAGCTGAACTGCTGTTGGCTGAATGGGTGGGGCTAAACTGCTGTAGGTTGAATGGTGGGGCTAAAGTGCTGTAGGTTGAATGGGTGGAGCTAAACTGCTGTAGCTGAATGGGTGAGGCTAAACTGCTGTAGGCTGAATGGGTGGGGCTAAACTGCTGTAGGCTGAATGGGTGGGGCTAAACTGTTTTCGGCTGAATGGGTGGAGCTAAACTGCTTTAGGTTGAATGGGTGGGGCTAAACTGCTTTCGGCTGAATGGGTGGAGCAAACTGCAATAGGCTGAATGGGTGGGGCTAAACTGCTGTAGGCTGTATGGGTGGGGCTAAATTGCTTTAGGCTGAAAGGGTGGAGCTAAACTGCTGTAGGCTGATTGGGTGGGGCTAAACTGCTGTAGCTGAATGGGTGGGGCTAAATTGCTGTAGCTGAATGGGTGGGGCTAAATTGCTGTAGCTGAATGGTGGGGCTAAACTGCTGTAGCTGAATGGGTGGGACTAAACTACTCTAGGCTGAATGGGTGGGGCTAAACTGCTGTAGCTGAATGGGTGGGGCTAAACTGCTTTCGGCTGAATGGGTGGGACTAAACTACTCTAGGCTGAATGGGTGGGGCTAAACTGCTGTAGCTGAATGGGTGGGGCTAAACTGCTTTCGGCTGAATGGGTGGGACTAAATTACTCTAGGCTGAATGGGTGGGGCTAAACTGCTGTAGCTGAATGGGTGGGACTAAACTACTCTAGGCTGAATGGGTGGGGCTAAATTGCTGTAGCTGAATGGGTGGGACTAAACTGCTGTAGCTGAATGGGTGGGGCTAAACTGCTGTAGGCTGAATGGGTGGGGCTAAACTGCTGTACGCTGAGTAGACAGGGCTAAATTGCTTCACGCTGAATGGAAGGAACATGTAAATATGTTTGTGATTCTTCAGAATTAATGAGTTAAAAAAATCACAAAATAGGTTTTATTATTATTTTTTTATTATTTATTTTCTCTTTATTTAGTGTTAATGGATTAAATGGCGTGTAACTAATGAGCTGAGCTCTGAATGGTTGAGGGACGTCCGTGTTAATCAGCGTTAAGTGCTGTGATTTGCGTCTAAAGATGAGAGTTTGTGTGAAGAGCATTACCGTGTCCCCCAAACCAAAGTATTCAGAGAAACCTAGTTGACCATCACTGGAGTGATTACCTGGGCACTAAAGAAGCGGGAATAAGATCCGTTCACAGAAGCCAAATGACCAGTCCGACATGTTGACACATCCACGTGGCCAAACAGCCCGGGTCTTCCACGTCTTTCCCTCCAGCTAAACACACAAAGGTGAAAATCCGATGAGGTTGAGTCGTGCCAGAGTTGAACTTCCTCTCTGCTCGGGATTTCTCTCAGCTCGGCAGATGAAATTGGATAGTCCGGCTGCTGCGGTGCAGCGAACAGCTCCCGCTCCTCCACATCTGCTCTGTAGCTGCTTCTTCCATTCAACTCGACACAGTGTGCAATGAAAATGCAGCTGTGGAAGCAACACAAACAGCTGTAAACCAGTTACAAAGCTCCTCAGCTGAGACCTTATGGCTGGAGAACGCGATGGAGCTGCGTCTGTTGGTAGAACACCAGCATCGTCTCTCATTTGTACACTAAACACTACACAAGATATTCTGATACCAGTGAAGTCAAGGCAAAGCGGCTTTACAGAAAAATCCGGGTCTGAGCCCCCATGAGCGTCGCCAGTGGCGACAGTGGCAAGGAAAAACTCCCTCAGAACTGGAGGAAGGAACACTGAGAGGAACCCGTTCTCATCTGGCCCACACTGGACAGCAAACAGTGTTAGTGTGAAATATTATAATACAGAACCGGAATGGGGGGAAAGCAGGTGGAGCGATGGTTATAGCTATAATTATACCTGTCGGAGCGACCGGAAAGAAACTCGTTCAAAAGTGAGACCTCCAGGCAGTCGCTGTTTCCCTCAGTTTTCTGAGTTAAGTTGAGGAAAGCTGAGTTCTGGACTCCTCAAGTCGTCCGAGTTTCTTGTGAAACCCCCCCACGTCACAACATGAACGGTATACCAGATAAATAGAGTCTGCTAGCAGCACCCAGTGATGTTCAACTGGCAGTTCTTCATCCAGCTGGATTTTATTCCGATTTCAGTGACAACAACTGGGCTTCTCCAGACAGTCTTGGTGAACCCACGTTAGTATGTCCTTTAAAGCTTTGCGCCTTCTTGAGGTTTATGCTTGTAATGTTGCTGTTCTTGCCGTACTTTCAGTTTCACTCAACTGTGGTGACCGATGCAAATTACACAGTCTCCCAGAAATGCTTCAGAGATGTTTAATGGGACATAAAAATGCAACTTAACAAGTAAGGACTTTTTTCGTGACTAAGCTTAAACAGTGGTGAACAACACTGCTGGATATTTTGGCAACGATCTTGAAATACAGCTGTCACATGAAAAATAAGATGGATAGGTTCTAGATAGCACCTAGTGATTTCTGGAGTTTACTGCATTAAAGGTAACAAGAGTTCAAGAAGTCACTAACACTTCAAAATTTGTCCCGTATTCTAACAAATAGTGTTGATCATCACTAATAAGAGGCTAAAAAGTGATAAACAAGTTTTCAGTGAGGCGGTCAGTGTCCTAAATTTAGAACCTAGTCCTGATGTTTTGACTGCAGGATGACTTTTAAAACTATTCATTTGTTTAGGAGTTCAGCTGATCTGCATTTAGCTATTATTGTTTCTACTGATACATAACATTTGCAGATTTTAAACATGAAACTAGGTAGTCTCACTGCAGCACTATGCATTATATGTAGAACACAAAAACTAAGAACTTTAACTGTAATCATACGTGTGGATGCTTTGTAGAGTAGATAGATAATAAGCATGTAATGCTGATACAGATTAAAGGCAGTGAAGGTAGCTGTTAGTCTACGTGCTTCACTAAAACAGAGGTTCTCGACCCTTTTCTGTCATGCCCCCTGTGCAAAATGAGCCAAGTTTAACTGTTGAAATGACGTCAAGATCATTAATATTCCTTTCACCTTTATTTCTGCCAGAAAGGCTCAGGAGGCAAAAGTGAAGGAGGACAATGTTTTATAACCTCGATGGAATTTAACAAGATGAAGGATCCTCGGTCCTGGTCTTGGAGTGTCTAGACCAGAGTTCACTAATAGGTGGACCTCAGTTTGAGTCCAGACCCAGACGCTGTCCTGTGTGGACCTGGACCTGTAACCGATAAACTATGGAGAATTATTTAATTTTGATGGGGTGGTCCTGTTTTAATCGGCGTAGCTTTTCTAGTCTTTATGGTAGCTTTAGTGGCTGGAGACTCACAGACCAATCACATGCGCTGTAAATATCACATGACGCCACTCAGCCAATCAGATCTGTGCATTACGATGAGCTCTGAGACTCGAGTGAGTGACGCCACACAGGGGAGGGACGAGGAGAGAAACAGCAGTCAGAGAAGAAAGTGAGTCAGAGGGAAGTTATTCCACATGACGTGATCTAGAAAGAGGAAACTGACAGTAAATGTTGGTGAAATCTGACCGAACTGGACTTTATTTGATCTGATGTTCAGTAAATGTTGTTGAAATCTGACCGAACTGGACTTTATTTGATCTGATGTTCAGTAAATGTTGTTGAAATCTGACCGAACTGGACTTTGTTTGATCTGATGTTCAGTAAATGTTGTTGAAATCTGACCGAACTGGACTTTATTTGATCTGATGTTCAGTGAATGTTGGTGAAATCTGACCGAACTGGACTTTATTTGATCTGATGTTCAGTAAATGGTGTTGAAATCTGACCGAACTGGACTTTATATGATCTGATGTTCAGTAAATGTTGTTGAAATCTGACCGAACTGGACTTTATTTGATCTGATGTTCAGTAAATGTTGGTGAAATCTGACTGAACTGGACTTTATTTGATCTGATGTTCAGTAAATGTTGTTGAAATCTGACCGAACTGGACTTTATTTGATCTGATGTTCAGTAAATGTTGTTGAAATCTGACCGAACTGGACTTTATTTGATCTGATGTTCAGTAAATGTTGTTGAAATCTGACCGAACTGGACTTTATTTGATCTGATGTTCAGTAAATGTTGTTGAAATCTGACCGAACTGGACTTTATTTGATCTGATGTTCAGTAAATGTTGGTGAAATCTGACCGAACTGGACTTTATTTGATCTGATGTTCAGTAAATGTTGTTGAAATCTGACCGAACTGGACTTTATTTGATCTGATGTTCAGTAAATGTTGTTGAAATCTGACCGAACTGGACTTTATTTGATCTGATGTTCAGTAAATGTTGTTGAAATCTGACCGAACTGGACTTTATTTGATCTGATGTTCAGTAAATGTTGTTGATATCTGACCGAACTGGACTTTATTTGATCTGATGTTCAGTAAATGTTGGTGAAATCTGACCGAACTGGACTTTATTTGACCTGATGTTCAGTAAATGTTGGTGAAATCTGACTGAACTGGACTTTATTTGATCTGATGTTCAGTAAATGTTGGTGAAATCTGACTGAACTGGACTCATGATGCAGGTCAGACGTTATGATGTTCTGGACCTTCTCTTGAGGAACTTTTCTCTAACTGGAACTTACTGAATTTTATTTAGAGACCCCTAGTCTGGACTCTCGCTAAATCCTCCTGTGTAGAGACCGCAGGGGCAGAGCCTGTCCCTGGACCACCAGACAGGGACTCAACTGGTGGTGGGGAAGAAGGAGGGAACATCACAACGTTGGTAGCAGCAGAATAGGTAAGTAAGTGGAGTCATTTTAAAGACAGGTGTAGGCCTGTGACTGGTCAGGAGTAGATGAATGAATGGGTGACGTGGCTTCAGGGTCTTCCTGGCAGAACTTTGGCTAGATCTTCCATTTCAGTAATGTCTACAGGGAGGTTGAGCTCCTCTGCTACAGTGTGTAGTTTCTTGCAGTGGGCAATTCTGTATGCAGCCTTGCATGATGTCATTAGTGGATTTAGGTTTTACAAGGACAGGATTTACCAAGTTTGCTCTGAAAGAACTCCAGTGGATTATTGGCTTAGCTGGTGTGTCTCTAAGGCCCAGTCCCATTTCACCCCTCGCCCCTGCCACTCAGCTAAGGGTGGGGTGTCCCGATTCTTGTTGAGATAGAGGGGTGGGGTGAAGTGCTGGGGCTACATGACCCCCCGAACAGAGAGGAGATAGTAACTAATAACTAGTAACTAAAGCCCAGCAGTGAGGAGCTGAACTTTCCCCTCCTCTGCTGTCCCTGCAGACGGGCAGGGTCGCCTACAGAGCGGCGCTAGTAGCTGTTAATGAAGTGATGCTCTTTTATTAGAGGGTCTCATTTCAGAGGAAGATCTCAAACACTGCCCTGTAGCTCAGGAACAAGGGGCAACAGTCGAAAACAAGGGGTAGGGGTAGAAAGAAAGAATGGGACTGGGGTAAGTGTCCTCCTAATTTGGAGTTCTCAGCCATAAAATACACACATCTCCCACAACACCCCTGCAAAACCAACAGCAAGATGGGCTCCGTCTCCGTTTTGGGCTGATACCGTCTCTTGGTGTGTTTGTCTCAGAAAGATCTCCCGTGTTTCTTTTCGTCCTCTCCATTCTCTAAACCTAGACTCTCTGTCTGAATGAGCAAGATCGCTCCCCCATCATGCCACACACTATGAGAAATGATGCACGGTTAGAAATGAAGGTTCTGTGCAGTAGATTTTTTGATCTTCAAGGTACAAACAGTGTAAATGTTCCCTCAAAGGTTCTACGGTGGTTCTAAGGTCTGATTGTGGAGCTTTAATCAGGTTCTCCAGGTGAAAAGTTGGTATTTGTTCCTTTTCATAACCGAATGTTTTAAAACAGAGCAGTAGAGTAAAAGCCTGGAGGCGAGGCGAGGCGGGGTGTGTGGAGTCAGTCCAGCTTAGAACAGATCATTTCAGTGGGTTATGGTTCAGTTATGTTCCCTGACTGAAGGTACCGAGATGGAGCCTTGAGGGAACCGCCCCACTGATGAGAGGGGAACTGCCCCAGAGACAGATTTTTGAGTGTGTACACTAAGAGCTGCTGCAAACTCAGCCGCCCTCTGTTTTAGCTTGTAATGACAATTTTTTTCCCATTTTCTTCCCAATTTAATCGCATCCAATTCCACCCACTGGTTAGGACTCCCCCAGCTAGCACTGGCTTCCTCAGAGATCTGTGAAGCATCACCGCCGATGTCTGTGCTGGCTAGCATTGCACTGGATGGCTCGAGAAAGGGGGGCCATCCTACCCACCCAGAGAGAATAAGGCCAGTTGTGCTCTCTTGGCCTCCCAGCTATGGGCGGCTGTAGCATCACCAGGGATGGAACTCTTGACCTCCAGCTGACAGGGCCAATGGCAAGGCTTACACCACCGATTTCATTTGGACCACTGGTTAAACTCCAGCAGTGGCACCTGGTTTAATTTACTGAAGGACTGATTAGATAAACAAAGTACTGGACAGTAACTGTAAATACTGGACTTCCTCTAGGGAAGAATGATGACCATGAAATGATCTACTATTAAATTAGCGTTAGCTTTAAAAATTTTAAATGATTAAAGGGATGTGGGCTCCCAGCAGCCGACCAAGACTGGTGATTTAGTGCAATTAGAGAGAGAGGGAGAGAGAGAGAGAGAAGAGAGAGAGAGATAATAATAGTAATAATAATAATAATAATAATAATAATAATAATAATAATAATAATAGTATTATCATTATTAACTGCCCAAAGCTAGTCTATAAGAGTAATAGAGAATACGTCTATGCTTTGGTCTGTTTTTGCTTCATATAGTGAAACCACCAGTATAAAAAATTACACAAATGAGAATAAAGTTATTTAATGAAAATAAAAATAATTTAGTATTCAGTCACCTAATCGTTTTTCCTCTCACTGCTGTCTTTGCTTTTA
Organism: Pygocentrus nattereri; assembly: GCF_015220715.1. NCBI lineage: Eukaryota > Metazoa > Chordata > Actinopteri > Characiformes > Serrasalmidae > Pygocentrus > Pygocentrus nattereri. Next base: position 1,215,587 of record NC_051226.1, read on the forward strand.
TTATCGGTACGTTTCATATTGTATGTTTTGAATAGCTGTTTGTGTGCAGGGGTAAACGTTCAGGGACTGGCAGAGCTATTCTTAGTTTACAGAAGAGTGTGATAAAGCTTCGGGCCTGCCACAGGGTCCTGGCCAGTTTTAGGACTTAAACAATTAATAATCTATAAATGAGCAGATAAAAATAAAGTGAAAGGCCAGGTAATCATAGCAGCACTGTAAACCCCTTCATTTGCCCGAGCCTCACAGAAGCACACTGCTGATTAAAACAGACGTCTGAACTGGCCGAACATGATCGGCTCTTCCCGCACTGGTGAGTCAGATCAGTGGCAGCTCGGCTGTTTTCGCAGCAGCAGCGTTTGATTAAGTGTTATTATCGCGCTGACGCTCGGATCTCAGCGGTCACACCCGTCTCAGACACGTCACAATGTACAGAAGCAGAAGTGCAGCGTTTTCTGCCCTCAGCTCTTTGATCAAATAAGACCTGCAGTCTGTGTGTATATTTACATTTTAACTGTAGCGATAGACAGAATAATTACTCACATCACGCCCACTGATCACAGACATTACTGATCTATCATGATTACAATTACAGACATCAGGCATAACATTATGAGCACCTCCCCATCCCCCTATTACCCTGTTCTTCAGTGGTCAGGACCCCCATGGACCCTCACAGAGCAGGTACTGTTTGGGTGGTGGGTCATTCTCAGCACTGCAGTAACAGTGACGTGGTGGTGTGTTAGGGTGTGTTGTGCTGGTCTGAGTGGATCAGACACAGCAGTGCTGCTGGAGTTTTTAAACACCTCAGTGTCGCTGCTGGACTGAGAACCAAAAACATCCACCCGGCTGCGTCCTGTGAGCAGCGTCCTGTGACCACTGATGAAGGACTAGAGGATGACCAACACAAACTGTGCAGCAGCAGATGAGCTGTCGTCTCTGACTTTACATCTACAAGGTGGACCGACAAGGTAGGAGTGTCTAATAGAGTGGACAGTGAGTGGACACAGTGTTTAAACACTCCAGCAGCACTGCTGTGTCTGATCCACTCAGACCAGCACAACACACACTAACACACCACCACCACGTCAGTGTTACTGCAGTGCTGAGAATGACCCACCACCCAAACAGTACCTGCTCTGTGAGGGTCCATGGGGGTCCTGACCACTGAAGAACAGGGTAACAGAGTATCAGAGAAACAGATGGACTACAGTCTGTAACTGTAGAACTACAGAATTATCAATGTTAATGACGGCACTATACTAAGGCCACACCCACTTTATCGCCAACAGTCTTCTCCACACCTTTCAGATGTTTAAAGAACATTTGGATCAAAAGAGTTTTAATGAAATCTTTTAGCGATAGTTTGGCTCCGACCCGGTTTGAGGAACAGAAGTGTCCGTATTACCAGTTACAGTTTATTCAGTCACACTTTTTTATTTGGATGGTTCCCCATAGACCATCTTCAGATACTTGAGTCATTTACAAACTTTCTGGTGATACTTGCTTGGTTATCAACAACACTAGGGTTAGGGTTAGCAGTAGGTGGAGGTTTTGCCCAGAGGTTACAGTTTAAGTTTGCAGTGAGATTGAATAAAATCTCCCACACTCAACTTCAAGTTCACTTGCATTCAATAGATATTTAGTTGAATGTTAGTTAAAGACAGACTGAGCATCTTCAGAGCATCTTGGGTGGAAGAGCTTGACTGATCAAATGGTCAGAAACATTTTTAAGCAGCATGTTTGAGGCGATAACATTTGATTTGTTTTCTGTGAACGTTGTCATATTGTGGCCAATCACAATCATGATCATTGTGGTAAAAACTGTGAATGCACTTCTATATGGAAGAGTAATTCTGTTGCTTGGGCTGTGCTGTACTGCCGTAATGAACAGGAACCAGGGGAAGGTATCATTTCTGAGAAATTAATGTCAACCTGACTTGTTGAACAATCTGAGGCTGTGTTCCTGACTTGTTGAACAATCTGAGGCTGTGTTCCTGACTTCTCGACCAATCAAAGGCTCTGTTCCTGACTTGTTGACCAATCAGAGGCTGTGTTCCTGACTTCTCGACCAATCAAAGGCTCTGTTCCTGACTTGTTGACCAATCAGAGGCTGTGTTCCTGACTTGTTGACCAATCAAAAGCTGTGTTCATGACTTGTTGACTAATCAAAAGCTGTCTTCCTGACTTGTTGACCAATCAAAAGCTGTGTTCCTGACTTGTTGACTAATCAAAAGCTGTGTTCCTGACTTGTTGACCAATCAGAGACTGTGTTCCTGACTTGTTGACCAATCAAAAGCTGTGTTCCTGACTTGTTGACCAATCAAAAGCTGTGTTCCTCACTTGTTGACCAATCAGAGGCTGTGTTCATGACTTTTTGACTAATCAAAAGCTGTCTTCCTGACTTGTTGACCAATCAAAAGCTGTGTTCATGACTTGTTGACTAATCAAAAGCTGTGTTCCTCACTTGTTGACCAATCAGAGGCTGTGTTCATGACTTGTTGACTAATCAAAAGCTGTGTTCCTTACTTTTTGACTAATCAAAAGCTGTCTTCCTGACTTGTTGACCAATCAAAAGCTGTGTTCCTGACTTGTTGACCAATCAGAGGCTGTGTGAATGACTTGTTGACCAATCAGAGGATCTGTGAATGACTTACTGACCAATCATTAGCTGTGTTCATGACTTGTCGACCAATTAGAGTCTGTGTTACTGACTTGTTGACCAATCACCCCATTAGAGACTGTATATTGGACAGTCTGTATAAGTGAAAATGTCCTCATCAGCACAAACACTGAGCCTCTGTTTAATTACATTGCACCTTATTGTCTATTTAGAAAGAATTAAATGACCCAGATTTTAATAAAGTTCAAACAGCATTATGCTGAAGTTGGAACACAAGAGCAGAAACACTACCATGTTAGTTCTGCTGTGAGCAAAATACTTGAGTTTTATTTTATCCCTCAAAAGAAGGCAGGCCGTCCCCAAACTTTTGATATGTACACTTCTTGGCCCTCGTCTTAGGAAACTCGTCTCTGGCCTCATGCATAGTCGGCTTTTTCAGCCCGGGCGATTTAGTTGTCATTGAAATTGAAGGCAGTTGGTTTTTATTAGTCTGATTGCTCTCGGTTCACAGAGAAACTGACCTTCAGCTCCAGCAATGTCCACTGTTCCCAGTCCTGCAGTTCCTTTTCGTCTATGGCAGCATTTGGTCAGGGCTGTGGAAATAATTGGCCTTCTGCAAACGATCCTCAGAAACTGAATTTGATAAAATCAGGATGAATAAAACAAAACACTCCGCAGAGAACAAGCCCACTGGGTAATTTACACCCCCACTCTCTCACAAACAAGCTGCCCTTAAATAAGTAATGGGCTCTAATTAACTCTGGATTGTCTCCCAGCAATACTGGCCTGGACGTTTGAAACTTTTATTGAAGGTACAATACCAACCAAATTAATTTGGACACTTGCTCAGAGGCGGTACTGTTTTGATCCACACTATCTACACCTTCAGACTCTTCAGTAGCTACTCCAGCCTTCATGCAGTTTCCACTTCAAGCGGCTTCATGAGGAGCCGTCTGGAACAATTACAACACATTTTATGTATTTTTTTGATTTGGAATTAAAATTATACCTCACCTTTAGTGTTTAGAATTAGTGCACAGCATCTATCCAAGCCTAAAGGGTTATACACTAAACTAGGGCCTAATCCCATTTCACCCCTCGCCCCTACCACTGAGCCCTTAGCCCTCTGTTTTGTGGGTTCGTGTCTAGGTGTACGTTGTCCCAATTGTTTTTCTTGAGTTAGAGGGGTGAAGCGTTGGGGCTACATGACCCTCCAAACGGACGTTTCTCAGAGACTCCAAACCGAGAGATACGAAAAAAAGAGAAAAACCGGCGAATTTTCTCTGTTAATAAATGACAATAAACCACTGTTCTGTTTGATCTTAGTCTAATGTGGTTTCAGCAAATTTTGGTTGTTTTTCTTCATAGCAAGCACAAAAAATCACTAACAGCATGCAAATTTCTCGGTAGCTAACTAGCTAACTTTCCCGTTCCACCTTAAATAGTCCAGCAGTTCTGACGCCTGAAGCGCCAGACTATAACTGCTGCTCCATTTAAGGTAGAATGGGAAAATTCGAACAAGAACCTGGAGAATATCTGATTTCAGCTTCACATCACTGAAGAATTGGGGGGGGGGGGGGGGGGTGATAATAAATAATTGCCCCCCGGCAGACGGGCAGGGTCGCCTACAGAGCGGCGCTAGTAGCTGTTAATGAAGTGATGCTCTTTTATTAGACGGTCTCATTTCAGAGGGAAGATCTCAACCACTGCCCTGTAGCTCAGCAACAAGGGGTTAGAGTGACACTCGAAAACAAGGGGTAGTGGTAAAGATCAGAAATGGGACTGGGCCCAAGTCTACTCACCTGTCCTGTGCTCTCCCAGGGGATTTCTGGGAACTGGAATCTTTGGGTGAGTGGGGGCCGGACGGATGTGTGAAATGGTGTGCAGAGAGTTTACAGCCGCTGAAGCTGCAGCAGTGGTTTTGGGAAGCAGTGATGAGGAGGGCGTTTGTCGGCTATTTCCGTCACGCATTCTTTTGTGAACCTCAGATTTTCCTAAACCCATTTTAAACATCAAACAGTTTGTCCACATGAGTAAGGCCGCTCTGACCAGAGACGTTAAGGCTTTCTAAAATCAGACTTCATTTTTTTCCGGGTTTTGGCTGAAGGATGTCTGTACTCAGAGCTCCACATCAAAAGGGCCTCGCTGTAGAGAGAGCCGAGACTGTTCCGTTGGCGTCACGTCGTATGGAAGAGCCCTTAAAGGCAAATTAAAGAAAATATGCAAAAATCAAGACCCTCAGACCAGCAGGACTGGTACAGCACTCACATTAGTGCGTAAAACATGTTGCATAAGGGTAAATGTTATGTATTCACGTGTTCAATCATATCAAAACCTGCCGCGTTAACTCTTACAACACTTACTGGTTTACTGCCACCAACATTCTCACTGCAGGTTTGTTCTGATTGAACCGTTTCCTTTTTTTTTTTTTTTTTTTAAGTGTTGGTCAGTTTTACAGCCGACTGATTTTTTAAATTAAGACAAGCTTTAAATGGTGGGGGTGCTGGGAGGAGCTGGCGTGTGTAGAATTTTATTACACTGTGGCTTTAAACTGACCAGTAACAGCCGTTTGTATTGTAGTCCATGTAGCTACTGAATTATAAGACTTAGGATGAAATCAGCCTAAACAGTCAGTGCAGACTCAGAATAAAAATAAAAATGCTCAGATAAAGCCAGTATAAAAGTAACGCATGTCTTTAATATGTGAATGAAGGGATAATAATGGACATCTAAATATTGCAATAAAGTACAGCGAGCAGAAAAAAAGTGCTCTGGGAAAAGTTTCATTCACTCTAGTTATTGCTGAATAAAGCAGTGATGATCGGCCCACCGGCTCAGTAAGGGCATTAAACTGAGCCTCTATACCAAAGTGCTACTGAAACACACCTTCACTAAACTTCTGACTGAGACTCTTCCTCCCCGAGACTGACAGCGCTAAGGGAGTCGTCTTAAAAAGCATTAGGACCTTTAAAAAACGGTCATGTTCGCTTTGCACTCTGCGTGTTCACTTTGAAGGAGATGCAGTGATGAAATATTAAAATGCCCCGGATGACTTTGGCTTGAGCGGGCGAGCCCTGCTGCCTCCCTCGTTAGAGCTCTCTCCATCCCCGAGTTTAGAGAGGGGAGCTGAAGCGGTCGCCTGCAAAGTGCTGTGAATTTAGACGGAGAGCGCAGGGCCGAGGTGCGGTTTGCATTCAGATAAACGGAGCGAAAAGCACATCTGTTTTACTTACTGTCTGTCTGATACAATAACAGCATCGCTGCCTTCCGCCCTGACAGCACCATCATGCAGCCGTTGTTAGCGAGACTGCCTGTTTTCCTTACTTTCTTTTTCTTTTTTCTCTTCACTCTGCAGTATCTGGGCTTCTCTCTCCACAGAGACGACAGCAGAGCCTGAAAGTGACACGAAGCTCGCCAGTCAAAAGTTTGGGCATACACTGCGTCCTCTCATCCAGTGTTTGTACTCAATTAGAGCGCTGTTATGTATCACGTTGAGACCAAGCTTTGCTGTTTAATAGTAAACGTGTACAGGTACATCTTGAAAGATAAGACAGCTGACATACCAAGCGAGGCAAGGTGGGTTGGTAGGCGATTAACAGGAGGGACCTGTGAAGCTCGGTGTGATCGAGTCTTGATAAAGCTGGTGTGGAGCAGTGTCGTATATGAGACAGTAGCTGCATCGGTGGACGATGGACGGTGCCAAGGCATCAAAAATAATAATAAAATCCTCTAACCTGCCAAACAGGAACTAGCCTACCCAAAATACAGCGGGGGGCACTCGCCCCTTACCCAGTGCATCTATACAAAGTGGTACTAATGTGTGTATCAGATGTAAAGGCGCACCCAAACTTCCGGTCCACTCATCGCACTAGGAACAGAAATATAGAGTGAGAATGAGAGAGTGTGAGAGAGAGAGACATAGAGAGAGAGCGAGAGTGAGAGAGAGAGAGAGAGAGAGAGAGAGAGAGACAAAGAGAGAGACACAGAGAGAGAGAGAAAATGAGAGAGAGACAGAGACACAGAGAGAGAGCGAGAGTGAGAGAGAGAGAGAGAGACAGAGAGAGAGAGACACACACAGAGAGAGAAAATGAGAGAGAATGAGCGAGAGAATGAGAGAGCGAGACAAAGAGAGAGACACAGAGAGAGAGAGAAAATGAGAGAGAGAGAGAGACAAAGAGAGACAGAGAGAGAAAGAGAAAATGAGAGAGAGACAGAGAGAGAGAGAGAGACACACACAGAGAGAGAAAATGAGAGAGAGAGAGAGAGAGACAGAGAGAGAGAGAGACACACAGAGAGAGAAAATGAGAGAGAGAGAGAGAGAGAGAGCGAGAGAGAGAGAGTCAAAACTACGGGCCTCACAAACCTTCACTCAGCCATGCTTTTGATTGGAGGATGAGGGAACAGCAGCAGACATCGTATTGGAGAACTGAACGCGCCACCTGTGTACAGGTGGGGTTACACCTGTTAAGACAGACAGAAAAAAAAACAAAACACAAGAACATACGTGCTGTCCTGGCATGTAACAAGCGCATTGGAGGAGAATTACACTGACGTCTGCATAATTAAATGGTTAGGATAACCGTTCACAGTGGTGGTGATAGGAACCTGAACATGAACTGGTTCTGAATTCACTGCCTGATGACTGAGACGCTGTTTTATGAGAGTTTAGAGAACTTCAACTCCATTCATGGTGGAGGGAGACATGCAGGGCGCTGTGCGGCAAAATAGTCCCCAAAGAAAACTCATTATTCCAGATTTTCCACTGTTTTCCATCATCAACATTCCATATAAACTCAGAAGACTCGTGTAGGTTCTCTGGAGGTTCTGGATGGTAAATAAAGTGTCTATATCTGTGTTGTAGTCATGGCGACACCTGGTTCCCATCACCACCACTGTAAAGGCGTCTGAACCACTTCAGACCAAACCACTCACTGAGCTACTGAGAAAACCTGGTTGGGAGTTCTTTTCTGCAGTAACAGCCTCGACTCTTCTGGGAAGGCTTTGCACTAGATGTTGACCATTGCTGTGAGGATTTGATTGAGCATTAGTGAGGTCAGGTACTGATGTTGGGTGGTCAGTCCTGGGTCACTCCAACTCATCCCAAAGGTACTGGAGGAGCTCCATCACTCCAGAGAACACAGTTCCACTGTGACAGATAAATAGACTGATAGGTAGACATATAGACAGAGGGACAGATGGATGGATGGATGGATGGATGGATGGATGGATGGATGGATGGATGGACAGACAGACAGGCAGACAGACAAACAAACAAAGTTTGATAGACATATAAACAGACAGAGAGACAGATAGATAGATAGATAGATAGATAGATAGATAGATAGATAGATAGATAGATAGATAGATAGACAGACAGACAGACAGACAGACAGACAGAGATTGATAGACATATAAACAGACAGATGGATAGACAGATAAATAGACAGACAGGCAGACAGACAGAGATTGATAGACATATAAACAGACAGACAGACAGATAGACAGATAGACAGACAGACAGGTAGATGTTTAAAAAGTGTAAGAACAGTAAAGATGAAGGGAAGCTCTTCTGTAAACGGGGGTGTTTATACTGTAAGCTGGAAGTGCAGGTACGGAAGTTTGCAGGACATTGTTATTCCTCAGCGAGCGCTCCGGCGGAGCGGTGTGGGACATGCCAGTGGCGTAGGGGCGAGTGCTCCGGCGGAGCGGTGTGAGACGTGTCAGGGCCGTAGGGGCGAGCGCTCTGACAGAAATGCTTTCATACCCTGTATGCAGTCTGGAGTCACTGCAGGCAGCTGCTGTTTATCATTCACTCCTGTTCATCCTCAGCATTAAAGAACACTGCAGAGCACAGCCACTCGCCGGGCTCGGCACCCAGCTCGGCACCCAGCTCGGCCAAGACATCTGAGTGGGTAGAAACCTTCCATACTCACTTTGATACTTTTACTTAAGTAACTTTTTAAAATACAGTGTAATTGTACAGTCATTTTCAATACTTGGTACTCTTGAGTTCATTTATAAGGAAAAATACATTTTTCAAAATTTGTCTCATTACATTTTAACTCATTTGAACTCAATGAACATTCCATATAAGCTCAGAAGACTCGTGTAGGTTCTCTGGTGGTTCTGGATGGTAAATAAAGTGTCTATATCTGTGTTGTAGTCATGGTGACGCCTGGTTCCCATCACCACCACTGTAAAGACGCCTGAACCACTTCACACCAAACCCTCTGAACCTCTCTGTTTACATCTCACACACTCAATCACACTGAAGTTAAGGAAAATTGGTAGGTAAGGAGGGAGACACGCTGCCTAGTCAAGGTATGTTTTCCCACAAAAGATAATCAACAGTCACATCACTTTTCCAATTAAAAAGATCCAGGAAGAGTTTAACTGCCCTTAAAGGGAAATGAGCTCCATTAACCCTCTGGGGTCCTCAAACTCGTCTGCGTGTCAAATTCCCTGTTTCTATATCTGTGTCTGTGTCTTTGTGATGGTCCAGCTCGGAACTTCAAACACTTCCTGAATCCGTAGAGCCGCCCTTTCCATTCCATCTCATCACGAGATCGTATGAGACTCACATCCGTAGTTATGAGCCTATGAAGAGGGGCTGAGATACACGTCATCTGCCTCTCACCGTGTGATTTTTCTGAAATCACTGAAAAAGATTTCTGAAAAAAATTATAATTTTATCGTATTTTTTGTTGGTCACTGTTTTATAAAAGTGAAGTCTCAGTGGTGGACAAAGCTGCTCGAGATATGATGAGAGCAGAGCTGATCACACACAGCGAGATACGTGACCGCCTGTCACACCCTGAGGGACGACCAGTGAGAACAGCCAATATTTTCCTTTTCTTTTTCTTTGATTACTAATAACTCTGTTTTCATCCCAATAAAGCACTGTTGAACTTGAACTTTTAGGAAGGTTCCTGTTCTGAGTCTTGGTTCCTTTTAGTGGTTCTTCTGGAGTTTCTTTGTTGGGTTGTTGGTTTCTCTCAGTGGTTGTTCTTTTGAGTCTTGATTCCTGTCAATGATTTTTAGGGAGCTTCTTCATTGGATGATAGGTTCCTGTCAGTGGTCCTTCCTCATGAACTTGGAGAGGTTCTCCATTTGGAGAGGTTCTCAGTTTGAGACTTGGCTACCTTTCAGCAATTCTTCCTTGTACTTCTAGGTAGGCTCTCCTTTTGAGCCTCGGTTCCTGCCAATTATTTTTTTCGAATGCTTTTATGGAGTTTGAGTCTTTGATCTATTTACTGGTTCTTCCTCATGTTCTTAGAATGGTTCTGCTTTTGAGTTTTGGTTCTTCCCAGGGTTTTTCCTCATGCTCTTGGAGAGTTTTTCCATTTGAGTATTGGTTTCTCTCAATGATTCTCCCTCAGGCTCTTCAGGAGGTTCTTGTTTTGAGTCTTGGTTCCTGTCAGTGGTTCTTTGTGTTCTTAGGTATGCTCTTCTTTTGAGCCTTCATTGCTCTTAGTGGCTCTTTTTGATGCTTTTTTGAGTATTGGCTCCTCTCTGTGTTTTTTCTTCATGCCCTTAAGGAGGTTCTCATGTTGAGTCTTGGTTCTTTTCCACCTTCTTTCTAATGCTTTTAGGGAGTCTTTGTTCCTTTCAGTGGTTCTTCCTCATGCTCTTAAGGAGGTTCTCCTTTTGAGTTCTAGTTCCTTGCATTGGTTCTTAGGGTGTTCTCCTTTTGAATATTGGTTCCTCTCAGTGGTTCACCCTCATGCCCTTCACAAGGTTCTAGTTTTGAGTTTTGTTTCCTGTCAGTGGTTCTTCATGCTCTTTGGTAAGTTATGTTGTCTCTTTCAGTTTTTCTTTCTAATGCTTTTAGGGAGGTTCTCCTTTTGAGTCTTGGTTCCTTTCAGTGGCTCTTGGGAGGGGGTGTCGTGATGAGTCTTGGTTCCTTTCAGTTGTTCTGGGGGTATCACGTTGAGTCTTGGTTCCTTTCAATGGTTCTTGGGGGGCGGTATCATGTTGAGTCTTGGTTCCTTTCAGTGGTTCTTGGGAGGTGGTATCATGTTGAGTCTTGGTTCCTTTCACTGGTTCTTGGGAGCGGGTATCATGGTGAGTCCTGGTTCCTTTCAGTGGTTCTTAGGAGGGGGCATCATGATGAGTCTTTGTTCCTTTGTTTTTTTTCCTTTATAATGCATTTAGGGAGCTTGCGTGTTTGTTCCTTTCAGCATTCCTTCCTCCTGCTCTTAGAAAGGTTCTCCTTTTTGAGTTGTGGTTCTTTTATTTGCTTCTTTCAGCTATTAGAGAGTTTCTCCTTTAAAGTCCTGGTTCCTCTTTGTGTTTATTCGTCATGCTTTTCTGGAGTTTCTTCATTTGTGTCTTGTTTTACTTTCAGTGGTTCTTCATGCTCTTAGTTCTTCTTCTGATTCTTAGTGTTTTTTTCTGACACTAAGAGAGTTTCTCCTTTTGTGTCTTGGTTCCTCATGGTGGTTCTTCCTCATTCTCTTGAGGAGTTTTTCTTTCTGAGTCTTTCTGGCTCTCAGTGAAGGTTTCTCCTTCATTCATGATGTTTCTTCAGGAGCTGCACTAACATTTCCAGACACATTACTTTTAATACTGTGTTTTGTAGAAAAACATCATCCCAGATAAACAGAGCTGAATTACACTGAGGACGTGATGAGCTGATGTGAGCTGTGGAACGGGGCCATTCATAAACACGCGTTCCACTCAGCTCTGAACACTACAAGGCTGCTAAATGATATATAGTCCCATCCATCAAATGAAATAGTTCACAGCTATTAAACCCGTGCAGCAGATTGTGGTTATTTACAGGGGAACGCAGCTGAGGAGGATTGATGTCTCTTTTATTGAGTGTAAATAAACTCCACTCCAGCTTTTGAAAGGAGACACTATGGCCTTTACGATTGGCCCCAAACTCCCCAGGCTGATAACACTGGCCAGGGCAGCCAGATTGATTTACACAGAGCTCCACGCTTCAGGGGAAATCATGATGTCATGGGTTGAAGGGTGTTTTGAGGTGATGGAGGAGATACTGAAAGGAGGTAAAATACAATCCTTAGATCTTAGTATATTGATCTGAGTCCAGTTTAATGAATACATTCCATAAACACGTCTGAGATGGACGAGAAAGGATGGATTTTGTGTAGATTATTTACAGATGCTGAAAATATTCACAAAATCTCTGGTGAATTCGGCTGCTTTCAGTGCTAAATCAGCCCAAATGAACCCTCTGTGGTCTGAGGGCATCTCCTCGATGAGTTCATCTCTTCTTAAATCCTCCTCTAAAGGTTCTTCATAGAACAGGATCTTCATCTGTTTCATATCTAAATGCTCCGTTATCTTCATCACTGCTTTCCAAACCCGCTGCAGCAGCTTCAGCAGCTGGAAACTCTCTGACGCCGTTTCACACGAGTCTCCGATGTGGACTGAATGAAGAATGAAGGGTTTCCGGCGTGACAGTCAGTCCTTAGTGATCTCCTGAGCGTCCGTCAGTCAGTTTCACACAGAATGTAGACGGACACACGAATCCAGCAGCTCCAAACGGTGAGAGGCAGATGACGTGTATCTCAGCCCCTCTTCACAGGCTCATAACTCCTGATGTGAGTCTCATATGATGTCTTGATGAGATGGCATGGAAAGGGCGGCTCTATGGATTCAGGAAGGGTTTGAACTGGATTTCTGAGCTGGATCATCACAAAGATACAGAACCAGATATAGAGACAGAGAATTTGATGCGCAGGTGAGTTTGTGGACCCCAGAGGGTTGATTAGAGTCAGTAACTGGCTCAGTCATGAAGCTCTCATCATTGGCTGTTTATATACAGAGATACAGAGTCTGACATTCCGTTTATAGATTAAGACTGAGGTGTTTATTCTCACTCTACTCAACAATCTGATGGAAAATCTTTGTTTACATCCCCACGACAAGTAATCCAAGCCAAAATGACGCACATGACACAGAAAACAGCCTCTGATTGATTGAAAAATTCAGAATACAGTGGCTGAATGGTTGATGAGTCAGGAACACAGCCTCTGATTAATGGATGAGTCAGGAACACAGCCTCTGACAAATGGATGAGTCAGGAACACAGGCTCTGAGTAATGGATGAGTCAGGAACACAGCCTCTGACAAATGGACAAGTCAGGAACACAGCCTCTGAGTAATGGATGAGTCAGGAACACAGCCTCTGATTAATGGATGAGTCAGGAACACAGCCTCTGATTAATGGACGAGTCAGGAACACAGGCTCTGATTAATGGACGAGTCAGGAACACAGCCTCTGACAAATGGACAAGTCAGGAACACAGCCTCTGATTAATGGATGAGTCAGGAACACAGGCTCTGATTAATGGACGAGTCAGGAACACAGCCTCTGACAAATGGACAAGTCAGGAACACAGCCTCTGAGTAATGGATGAGTCAGGAACACAGCCTCTGATTAATGGATGAGTCAGGAACACAGCCTCTGATTAATGGACGAGTCAGGAACACAGGCTCTGATTAATGGACGAGTCAGGAACACAGCCTCTGACAAATGGACAAGTCAGGAACACAGCCTCTGAGTAATGGATGAGTCAGGAAGACAGCCTCTGATTAATGGACGAGTCAGGAACACGGCCTCTGAGTAATGGACGAGTCAGGAACACAGCCTCTGATTAATGGATGAGTCAGGATCACAGCCTCTGATTTCACTGTAATATCACACATTGTGTTGTACAAAGAACCTTTTTGAACATTGTTCTATATAGAACCGAAAGAGGTTCTGATATTGCAACAAGCTTGGCACTGTAACAGTAGAAGAACCCTTGTTGGTGCTATATAGAGCCATAAACAACACATTTAAGCATGCAAAGTGTTCCAAGTGTTCATGGTTTGAGAGAGAACCATTCTCTTTACTGAAGAACCGTCTTTTTAAAGAATGGACCAAAACAATCACACAGTACTAGAGTTTGTGCCGCATGCTTACCCAGTTACTGTCTGAGATGTCAGTAAAAGGAAAGCCAGTGTCGACATGTGCTTAGCAGAATCGTCTTCTGGATTCAAGGATTCAAGGATTCAAGGAGATTTTATTGTCATTCGCATCACATGGTACATGAGGTGGAACGAAATTAAGATCTCATGGTCCAGTTTACACCCAAGAGCTGTTATTAAAATAGATAAATAAATAGAAAGTACACAAGAGAGGGAGAGTAGGAGAGTAGGCAGTTAGCAGCAATATGAAGTCCAGAGTGCAAGTTTGCTATAGCAGCGAATTCTGCAGCGAAACCGAAGATTCACTGAAATAAGGAACGTCGTCATCGAGGTGGATTTTAACTCAGACGTTTTTAGTGACAAGAGAGTTTAGATGATCAGAATCTAGAATTCCTCAGGAACCCACCCAGCAAGCCCTGTGGGTAATTTATATGATTTATACAATAAGGCTTGATTAAAATTCATTTGGCTGATTTCCCAGACTCAGATTAAACTCCTCTGAGTAACAAAAATGATGTTTTTCCTTCCCCAGTGGGAAATCATAGACAAGACATAACAAGCCAATCTGAGCTTAAGAAGCCTCAGCTTTTTCTAAAAGGTGCATTATGGAGGATTTGCTCACAGGGCAGCGGGTCCAAACCATTTTATAGTCCATTCACCTCCTGCTGCGTATTTAACCCCTCCTTACATATCGCTGGTGTCAGAACAAAACCTCGTATCTCCATTTGTGTTGTTTTTCAGTTTTTGACATACTTTGAAAACACCCATAGTCCTATATATTGCGTGTAAATTCCATGATGATTGGACCAAAAGAAATGACCTAAAATTACTTGGAAAAAAAAACGCTGGTTCCATTGACTTCCATTAAAAGTAGAGTATGTTTTTACCGTGTCCTGTAAAGTTACAATTTTGGGGATACGAGGTTTTAATCCGACAACAGCGATATACTCAGCCACATTCGCCAAACTAAACGGGCTGTAAGAAGCTTTACAGACCGGCTGGAACAAAACAACATTAATACTGATCTGGACAAACTGACCAAACTGAGCTGAACCTGATATTGGGTCAGTTTTACGGCTCAGTCTGATTCGGTCCGACTCTGAAGATCAGACACGTCTGGCGAATGGTGTTGGGTTCATTTCTGGCTGATTCCAGGTTGTTCAGCTGTTCTTCTGTCACAGCTGCCGACTGAAGAGCTGCTCAGTGGAGACGACAGTTTGGGAATTTAGTGTAAGGAGCTGGAGAACGAACTGCCGGCTGAGCAGCGAGTGGGCGGAGCTCGTTACTCTGACGTAGCAACGAGCTGCTCGTTAAGGAGCTCTAATTAGGAGGAAGGAGCTGAACATTAAAACATATTAATTCCGCGTTCACGGCCAGTTTATTCATTTCTTACTGTATTTATTTAACTGCTGTATTAAAGCAGTAGAGACACTCGAGGAGGGAGTTATCACCAATAACATCACTGCTGAGAAGATCTATGGCCACTAAATCACAGCTGTAACACACTCCCTCTCGGGTTCTACTTAAGTATTGAAGTGTTGGGGCTACATGACCCTCCGAACGTTTTTCAGAGACTCCAGTGTTATAAAAAAAAAGAAAAAAGAAAGACGGAGAACAAGAGACCAAAGAAACCCACAAATGTGAGAATTTACTCTGTTAATAAATTACAATAATCACTGTTTTATCTTAGCTTAATGCAGTTTCAGTGAATTTTGATCATAACAAGCATAAAAATCACTAACAGCATGCTGATGTCTCAGTACCCAGCCAGCTAACCTTCCCATTCCACCTTAAATAGTCCAGCAGTTCTGATGCCTGAAGTGCCAGAATCTACCTGCTGCTCCATTTAAGGTGGAACAGGAAAATCCAAACATGAATCTGGCGAACATCTGACTTCAGCTTCATATCACTGAAGAATTAGTGGGGGTGATAATAAATAACTGCCCCCCTCTTTGAAGGCGTATGATCCCTAAATGTAACTAAAGCCCAGCAGTGAGGAGCTGAACTTTCCCCTCCTCTGCTGTCCCTGCAGACGGGCAGGGTCGCCTACAGAGCGGCGCTAGTAGCTGTTAATGAAGTGATGCTCTTTTATTAGAGGGTCTCATTTCAGAGGGAAGATCTCAACCACTGCCCTGTAGCTCAGGAACAAGGGGCAACACTCAAAAACAAGGGGTCGGGGTAAAGCAGAAATGGGACTGGGCCTAAGAGTCCAGTTCAGTAACATCTTTAGAGTTGAGTAGTGTGTGATCCCCAATATTTCAGCTGCCCAAAAAAATCTACAGGTACGAGTCAGATAGTGTGAGCTTTTCTCAGTCTTTTATAATCTGTTAGCACCTTAAAAGTCGTGTAAGGTGTATCCAAGGCTTCAGGTAACTAAAGCAGATTAATTGGAGTGTCTAACTGGCTCAGTCATGGAGCCCCGTCATTGTTTCTAAGGCTATCGCTGCATATTCATCAGGTTACGTCAAAACGTGCGATCGCAGTGTAGATAAACTCCTCCATTATTCTCCCTCTGAACCACTCCGTGACGGAGTGAGGACAAGACTGAAGTAATATGTTTTTTAAAAAGTCCTGACAGATTCATTAGCGATAATAAATGGACGGGTTGTCCGGGAGCTGGTTTCCTCACTGATCCGCAGCGTCCACATTATTTCATTTAATGCTCAAGGTGAGGGTGGCACAGTACATGATGAAGCAGACAGTGATGCATATGCAGGCAGACTGCAGGGCTAATTAACTAACGGCACCCCCAAAGAACATCCATCACTAATTAAAAAACTCTTTCTGCCATGCAAAGTCATAATTTCGTATAACTTCACTTCAGCTTCAGTCGTGTTTCCTGAGCTGATACATGCCGTTTATAGACAGCAGCACTTCCTCTGAGATGAAGGTGTCAGTAGTGAGTCTGCAGTAACCTCCTCAACTCTTCTGAGAAGGCTTTACACTAGGTGTTGAACATAGCTGTGAAGATTTGATTGAGCATTTTGGAGGTCAGGTACTGATGTTGGACGGTCAGTTCTGGGTCACTCCAGCTCATCCCAAAGGTGTTGGCTGGAGCTCCATCACTCCAGAGAACAGAGCTGCACTGCTCCACAGCCCAACACTGGTCACTGGTCATGGAGACCTTAGGATCATTCTATTGGTCAGTGTTTTTCTATGGAGATTATACAAGAAAGGGGTCACCTTAAAATATCTGAATTCCACAGATCTTCCAAAATTCCTCCATAACTCAATGTAAACAGAGAGGTTCAGAGGGTTTGGTGTGAACTGGTTCAGACGTCTTTACAGTGGTGGTGATGGGAACCAGGCGTCGCCATGACTACAACACAGATATAGACACTTTATTTACCATCCAGAACCACCAGAGAACCTACACGAGTCTTCTGAGCTTATATGGAATGTTGATGATGGAAAACAGTGGAAAATCTGGTATAATGAGTTTTCTTTGGGGACTATTTTGCCGCACAGCGCCCTGCATGTCTCCCTCCACCATGAATGGAGTTGAAGTTCTCTAAACTCTCATAAAACAGCGTCTCAGTCATCAGGCAGTGAATTCAGAACCAGTTCATGTAGGAACTTTCTGTAGGAGCTTTTAGAGGGACGTCTGGTTCCCATCACCACCACTGTGAGGAGCTTTTAGAGGGACGTCTGGTTCCCATCACCACCACTGTGAGGAGCTTTTAGAGGGACGTCTGGTTCCTATCACCACCACTGGGAACGGTTCTGACTTGGCTTTTTACTTGACTTGACTCTACCTGGCAGGAAAATCTGTAGCTAAAGATTTTAATAAATTCTAACAGCTAATATTTTCTTATGATGTGAATTTGATGAAAGGTTATTGTTGTTTGTACAGTAGATTATTAAAAACATTTTTCATATGTTTTTGCCATGATTGTTGTTTTTGACAGTAAAATGAACAGAAAGCTTGTTTTATAGAAGTATGTAATTGATTATGTAATGACAGTTGTAACGTTTAAAGTTCTAATGTTTTTATAAGCAGAAAATTGTCGGTATTGTCTCACACTGAGCTGTTTTATACTTCAGCTGTTTTACAGGAAGTTGAAGTTTGTGCACACCTTTCCCATGACCTTGAGGAGACTCAAAAACGTCCCGCCATCGATCACTGGTTAATGATCACTGTTGGCAGCTCTCTCGCCAGAATACAAAAAAAAAATCTGCCCTTCCTGAATCAATGATCAGCAGGAGATTGTGCTGACAGCGGTGGATGAGCGATAATGTCCCTTTCTATCCAATAAACACCACCTTCATTTCCCCTGGGTGGAGCTTGGTGGAAACAGTCGCTCACTGCATAGCAGAGCATCAGAGGGAAAACCCAGACATACAGACATATTCTACAAAGCTGCTCAGTAAAACTGACAGAGGGTTTTTTCTTGTTTTATAGTGGAAAGTTACACTCTCTGGCCACTTTATTAGAAACACCAACCTTATACTTCCTCTAACTGGCCACTTTATTAGAAACACCCAGCTTGTGCTTCCACTCACTGGCCACTTTATTAGAAACCCCTACTTTGTGCTTCCACTAACTGGCCATTTAAAGCTAGTGTAACTATATATACGACATCATAACTATACATATGATGATGTAAACAGAACGGTTTGATTGTTACGGTCAGACTAAAGACTTAATCAACCAAAGCTGAGCCCAGTTAAAACATGTGGCCCAGGCTGACACTGGTTGGACTGTATGAGTTAAAGTTAGAGGCTCAGATCTGGGCAGTACATTTTATGGTGCTTTCTGCAGAACCTCATGAGTGCTGACAGGTTTAAGACACCAAAACAGTCACAAACCTTTAAAGGGACACTCCTAGTTTGGAGATGAAGAGTCGTCCTTAATGTTAAACGTTTTGTCAGCAAGACGTACTATTACATGTTAAAAGGGAAGAAGAATAATGAACTAATGAATTATGTGGGCTGGGACAGTTTGGTTAGAAGTGTATTCCAGTACAGGTTACTGAATAATCTAATTGCCTAATCTGTAGGATCACTATATGAAAGTAGGGTAATCTGACCGCAGCTAAGAAACTACAGGACGGCGAACACAACCTGTGCACAAGCAGATGGGCTACAGTCAGTGTTGGGGACAACTAGGTATGCCTTACAGTAGTATGATGACTTTTTCCTGTACTGAAGCAATGTAAGGCATTAGTACGCATGACTATAAGTAAATATAAACTAATCATATGGAAACAATAGAGGAGAATTTAATCTCATCAGCCATAAAAGGTGTTTGTATGGCCAAGGCAAACTCCTGCCCTGAACACCACTGGAAACTGTATCATCAGAGTCGAAATATCACTCTAAAATGAAACTGATGGATGAAAAAACTTACTGTACTCGATCAAGGTGAAGCTGCAAGGGGGGGGGTTTCCAATAAAGTGGCCATTTCCTGAGTTTCCATTTACAGTCTCTACCTAAGAAGTAAGATAGCTTTCCATGCATGCATGTTGCCCGTGTGTTCCAGTGCTAAGCGCTCTGCTATTGCACCACAAATGAAGCAGAAAGCATTGCACACGGCCAGCGTAGCACATCATCGCTCACTCGCGCGCTCGGGCCCTCCGAGGACGTATCGAGCATGCTATTGATTTTTAACACTTCGCTTCATCTCCATCAAGCGCCAATGAGTCTGGCTCTCGCCAAAAACACAGGGGTCTCTCTCCATTCGTCACCGCCGCAGGCTGGCTGTCCTAACCTGAAGGCTTCTTTCTTACGTGAAGAATGGGCCGCTCTGTCGTTATTAGTATCTTTCAGCCCAGTTATTAGTCATTTATACACAGCCACTGTATCCAGCATTGTTATGTTCACCATACATCATAAGGGGGTGCAGAAAGCCGTCGCAGCGCACAATACTAATTGCCGTAATGTCCTTTGGATGTGACTACGCTAATGAACATGGGTGGCTCAGTGAAGGAAGGCGGCTTCTTGAACAGGAAATAATCGAAAAGCTGTGATCCGTGCTAAGCTAATGCGCCTACAGCGTGCTTCAGAGAGGCATTGTGTAAACTTAGCACAGCAGCTTTTGGGGGATGATCTTTTTTTCTCCTCCTCTTCAGTCCTGAAAGACTCCCCAAGCCCCCTCCCCTACCCACCCCCCCACCCCCCACGCTCCCCTCTTCGCAGCATATTGCTAAAGAAGCATGAAATATAATTTTTTTTTTTTTTTTTTTATGAACAGTAATAGCTAGCCTCCCCCTCCCCTGCGCAACCTTCAACGACGTGACTGTGCCTTTATATTAGACGCTAAAGAAGCATGACAAATTTAACGCCCGACTGAAGGATTCCACCCATCCTCCGGTTAAAAATAGTGGCTTGTCAACACGCGGAGATTTGACAGAGATGGGTCAAACCCTTGCGCAAATCCCATATTGCATGTCTCTATAATCGCTGCATTTTGTTACAGGCTGGAAAGGCTGATGGAGCCACCGCGGCACATCAAAAAGATCCCTCGGCCCAGAAAATCCTCAAACAGAGGACGGACGAGGGCCGTGAAATTCAGAGACGGCTCCTTTTTTTCCCACAATTGACGCACATGATAAACGATAAACAAGCAAGACAGGATGGTGCGTTTTGTTTGCGACAGATAACACCAGGAGCCAAATATTGCTTTCGTAAATTTTCCTGTTGTGCTCATCGCTCTAATAACCATTTAACCAATCTGAACAGTTTGTGTTTGTTTACAAGCAACACACAAAGCTGAGTCTGGAAAACGACGTGGTGTAAATAGCGCAGCGGCTTTTGAGAGGTCGGAATTTGGGGTAAAGCTTTATTTTACAGTCCCTTAAAAGAGTGATTACATAAGACCTGGTATTTTCTGCTCTTGGTCTCCCCCATAGTTGCAGAGAATATTTTATTTTTACACCACTGTCGTAAATGCATGTTGCTTTTTGAGCGCCCCCTTATGGACAAGCAGTGCATTTGTTGATGAACTGAAGGACACAGAATCTGATTCCTCTTCACACGTCTATGTGTAAACAACTGAAATCGTGAGTATAATCTGTAGCGTCCATATGCCTGGGGCACATGAAAGGGGGTTGGATTTTACCGGGGCGACAGGATTCGGCGCAACACTGGCAAAGACATCATAAGAGAGAGAACCATGTTCACGTATAAGGCAGAGTAACATTACAGGATTTTATTACAGGCAAACTTTCAAGGTGGATTTGCTGTGAGACTCACAGACTGAGCAAACTTTGTGGCATGAGATGAATTTATTTCTTTGCGTTCTGATCTGAAACGGGACTGAGGTTGGATGAATTTTGGCACCTGGATTTATTCTTGTCTGGTTACTCTTTTTCCTCTTCCTCACTTCCAGCATCTTCATTGGTCTCTTTGCAGCCTCTGCCATGATGTCCATGCTGGGAATACTGAGCTGCTGAGTTGTTGGTGTGTGATGTGGTGCCGTAAATCGTCACACAGTTCCGGCGAAAGGTTCATCTACTGCTCCTCCAAAGTTACATAGTGCTATAGCAGGCATTCTGACCCAGTTGTTATGTGACTGTTATAAGTTCATCACAATCACCGTTCATCATGAAATTTTAACACGATGTGAAGAGCAGCTGGTGTTTTCAAATCATATAAAAATGGAAAAAAAAACAGAAATGGATAAAATGAAGAATTTTGTCTCAACAGTGACGACATACTCCTAAAAGTGAAGGTTCCAGAAGACATTTTTGGGTGACGCCATAAAACTTTAGGTTCCAAATAGTAAACGAACCTTTCAATTGATTCTTTAGAAAGAAATCTTTTGAGTCTTTTCTTGTAAATGAGATTTGATGTTAGTGTGAAGAACATTTTCAAAATCCACGTCATCTATGAAGAACTCTTAAATTGGTCAGCTCAACTCAAAATGATACAGTAACAGATTACATGGCTTTTCTTGACTTGGCTCAATTTGAGGACACACAGCTCAAATTTCTTAGTTGTTTATAGTTCTGCATCTCAGTTATGTAAATAAAACAAACTTGTTTTTTTATACTCAACTTCCTCACCAGCCAAGACGCTCTCCTTCACACCATCCTGCGAGACATTGAGTACACACTCATGGATGGCTGTGGCATCACTGAGGCTCAATCCCACAACCTTCTGTAGTGTAGACGGCTCAGTCCACCGCATCACTCAGGAACACATGAAGCAACTCATGTTTAATACACTGGAGAGAATATCTGTTGTTTTGACTATGAGGTGTGGCGTCGTCTCATGTGGTGCAGCTGTGTAATAATTCATCCCAACATCAGGAGGCTGTGAGTTTGAATCCCAGCCACACCACTGCGGTCCATTATCCAGAAACCCAAGAGGAGAATATGCCAGATGGGACTGTGTGATAGAAGGAGCGCCAGCTAGTGGGGAAACTGAGTAAAAACACATTCAGTTTAGATTATCTAACCGAGACGCAGATCTAGAAACAGCAGCTTGGAGAACTTTTGACTCAACTAAGACCTTTGAGTTGTGTGAACTCTGGTGTCCTTAAGTCGACTCAACTCAAGAAAA
Organism: Pygocentrus nattereri; assembly: GCF_015220715.1. NCBI lineage: Eukaryota > Metazoa > Chordata > Actinopteri > Characiformes > Serrasalmidae > Pygocentrus > Pygocentrus nattereri. Next base: position 1,237,656 of record NC_051226.1, read on the forward strand.
GCCATGTAATCAGTAACTAAATCATTTTAAGTTAAACTGACCTCTCATTTTTACAGTGTGGTACAGAACCTTCACATCATGTAATATAAGTATTTTTAAGGGGTTTCACACTCACAAATATCTCTTCTGACATGGACGTTGAACCCAAAGTGGCTCTTCTATAATATCAGTCAAAGAACACTTTATGGTCACTTGAATCAGATCAAATTTATTTGTAGCGATTTGTACACGGATGTTATCGCAAAGCAGCTTCAAAGAGTTTTAACAAGAATGTAAAATCCCCCCGGTGGGCAAGCCAGGGGGCAACAGTGGCCAGGAGAACCTCCCTCAGAGCTGAGGAAGAAACCTTGGGAGGAACCAGGCTCACCAGGGGGACCCGTCCTCCTCTGGTCAGACTACCTACAGAGTTATTATACTACTAATATTAATAGCAGTAGTGTTAGTAGTAGGAATAGCTGGGAGTCCATGAGAATATCAGTGTAGGGTGGGCAGCTCGTCCAAGGCAGGTGGTGGTAGCTGGGCGTGGGCAGCTGGTCTGAAGTGGGCAGCAGGAGAGCTCGACAGTCAGTCGTCCTTCAGTGTCCGGCCGATTGTATGCTCGGAAAAAAGGCAGGGAGAGGGAATTAGTTTTATTCTGTCTGTTTGTACATAAACAGGGAATGTGGACATTTCCAGAGTGTGGCTAACGACTCCGGCAGATCTGACTATGACAGCTTAACTAACAGGAGAGAACCAGAAGGACACACAGACACGGCAGCACTCTGAGACAGTCTGGCATCCCTCCGCTCCACCGTCCACAAACCTGAGTGACCGCGTGCGAGCAGCGGGACGACAGCACCAGCGTCTCAGTTTACTATAATTCCCTGTGTCCATGGACCCCTGGATCTGCTGCCTTTATCTAAGGGGGAACATTAAGGGGGAACTGCTTTTATCTAAGGGGAACATTTTCTGGAAGATCATTCCAGAGTTTGGGGGCTTTATAAGAAAAAGCTCTTCCCCCAGCTGAAACCTTCTGAATTCTGGGGACTATTAATAAGCCAGCACTCTGGGATCTGAGTAGTCATGATGGTTTGTAATGGAAAACAAGGTCTTGCAGGTACTCAGGAGCGAGCCCTTGTAGGGCTTTATACGTCAATAAAAGAATTTTATAATCAATACAGAATTTAACAGGCAGAATGCCTGAATATCTTTCTGCTTTGAAACTGGAACACAGTTTGAAACTTTGCCTCTAACTTCAGGGAGATGCCAGCCAATAAAATCCTCCCTGCTTTCCAATCAGCCTCCCTCCATTCCTTCCACTGCTTATCGTGGGCTGGACAGCTTGGTGACCCAAGTTCAGGGTCACTGCAGCACTTTTCAGTTTCACTTCATTTATCATTTGGCTCAGTAAAAATGAATATTTAATGTGCAGGATATTAAAGAAGCCGTCACGTGAGCGTGGAGGGCCTCAGAAACGATGACGCATAAGCTTGCAAACTCCAGCTATGGAGAGACTTGGCTTGTCATTGTAGAAAGCTCCCAGCGTTGGGGAGAATTAGCTTCAGTGCGTGGGAATCTGCTGGGAAAATCTGCCGCAGTCTGCCACCAACATAGAGCGAGGAGGCCGGCCTCAATGACACAGCAGGAGCGCTGAGGAAAACAACAGCTAAAAAGCTGAGCTTTAGAAACACACACTCAAACCAGGCTTAGCTGGGGGAGAAGACCATAGCTGCATGTCCAGAATGATGCTGTAAGACTCGTCTAGGTTTCTAGGACGATCTGAAAAGACGTTTGTCTCTTTAAATGTGGGCTTAAAATGAATGTAAGAAAAAGCAAACAGAGAAAGGCTGGTGCAAGCATCAGCATTCAGCCAGAACTCAAAGGCCAAATTAAGCATTCCACCTGCATGTGACATTTTAGGCTGAAATCGATTTGTGGTTCTGGAGGGAGGGCAATAAACAGAATGAAAACGGAGGAAGCAGATGCCTATACGAGTCTCAGGAATCTGACAAGTTGGCATTTGCCGGCCAGGCCAAGTGACAGTCCGGCTGTAGAAATCTGTCAGTCCACTCTGGCCGATCAGGACCATGAGGCTGAAGATATCGGAGCTGGAGCGGAACCTCTCTAACAGGAAACGACATGGGCTGCTGATGGAAGGCCACACCTCAGACAGCACAGAGTTATCAGGATGAGAAATATATATATAAACTAATAATGTACTGTACAAAAGACAGAGACCAGCTTCTTCCAGGTTAAAATGACTGTTAAGTACAAGAGCTGGTAGACCACCGAAACTGCCCCCATCAGATAAACAGCAGTGAAACCTTTGATCTCTGAGAGAGAGGAGAAGATCAAGCTGCTTCAGATCTGAAAACATCCACAGGTGTTTCTGTCCATCCTTCCACTGTGAGAAGACCACTCAGCACTGTGGGTCTGAAAGGACGTGTAGCTGATCAAGAAGAACCTCACTGAGAAAAGGAGACGGACACACCAAACAGAGAAGCTGAGCGATGGACTGACCACCCTGGAGTCCAGACCTCAGCACCACTGAATGGGTTTGATTACTTCAGAAAATCATGAACCAGCTTCTAAGACTGAGCTTTGGAGGCGTGTCTGCAGGTTCTTTGAGGAGCTGAGAGTGAGGCACCTGAAAAGAACAGAAGCTGGAATGAAGGTGAAGAGTGGACACAGTGTTCTGACGCTGAGAAATGATGGAATTAATGGCTGTTTTGACTGGTAACTGAGTAACTGCTAGATAGTCTGAAGGTTTCAACAGTAAAATAACATCCAAGAGTCTTTGACAGTGACACAGTCACAAGGTACATTATTAGCACTTTGATTGCTTATTTCAGGAAATTTGTTTCACAAAGTTCTCACAGTTGCAGGTTTGAAGAAAACTGAATATATGCATGATCTGTTGATTCATGTATGTTTCAAGCTACTAAAATTTCATGTTTACTATATTCATTCACATTGACTTTTCCAGAGCGACTTACAAGAAGTGCTTTGTCTATCTAGAGAAAGGATCTTCATTAGTTACCAGTAGGTGAGACAGAAAGTCGGTCCTGAGCTCAGATACTGTTAGGAACAAAATTCCACTGTTGATAAGAGAGAAAAGGAACAGAGCTGAACACAGAACTCTGTGCAATACACTACAATACATTATACTACACTATACTACACTATACTACAATACACTACACTATACTACAATACACTATACTACACTATACTACACTATACTACAATACACTACACTATACTACAATACACTATACTACACTATACTACAATACACTACAACACATTACACTACAATACACTACAATATACTACACTACACTATACTACACTGCATTGCAATACAATGCACTACACTACAATACACTACACTATACTACAATACACTGCACTATACTACAATACACTACACCACAATACACTACAATACACTACACTACATTACAATACAATGCACTACACTACACTATACTACACTATACTACAATACACTATACTATACTACAATACACTACACTATACTACAATACACTACAATACACTATACTACACTGCATTACAATACAATGCACTACACTACAATACACTACACTATACTACAATACACTGCACTATACTACAATACACTACACCACAATACACTACAATACACTACACTACACTATACTACACTGCATTACAATACAATGCACTACACTACACTATACTACACTATACTACAATACACTATACTATACTACAATACACTACACTATACTACAATACACTACAATACACTATACTACACTGCATTACAATACAATTCACTACACTGCACTACACTATACTACACAACACTGCACTACACTACAATACACTACACAAGTGCAGTAAAATGCATCACAATCAGTGCTTAACTCAGTGCTGATTTTAGTGCTGTGTATAGAGACAGTCTTCAGTCTGAGTTTGAAGACCGTGAGAGACGCTGCTGTTTGGACAGCCAGTGGGAGCTCGTTCCACCACCTGAGCTCCAGTACAGAGAACATTCTCCACGCTGGTCTTCCACGCGCCTTGAAGGATGGCGGGTCGAGCCGAGCTGTACTCGAAGCTCAAAGCGCTCGTGGTCCAGTTCCAGTCATCTCTTATTCATCTCTTATGAAGAATTTCTTGACTAATTACACGTGTTTGGCTTTGTGTTGAGCAGTAAAAATGTTTTCTAAATGCTATTTCTAATTACAGCTTTCATCACCACCACATTTCACACAGCTTGTAAAATCAGAAACGGTTCCTGACTAATCACAGCTGATGACTTATTAATGAGGAAATTGCGTATAAGTTGCGGGAAAAAGGATTGGAGTTCATCGTTAACTTAACCAATACATTTATGAGACTTTCTAGTACTTTTGGACCATTTCTGTCAGTCAAATGAAATATAAACAAATGGCTAGTTTAAAAATAGTGTGTAAAAATAAAACTGTTAAAACATGTTAAGAAAAGTAGTGACGCCGTCAAAGCGCTGAAAATTTAACGGTAAATGTCCTTTTTTGAGTAAACAGTTTCATGCATGTACACTATAAAAAGTGTCTACTTAAAAATGACTCGTTCAACTAGATTTATTCAGCTTAAAAGTTCATTTGATTGAAAGAATCATTTATTCAAAGTATTTATTTAGGTTGAATAAAACTAGTTAATTTACTTGTTACCACAAGAAGCAAACGTACTGTTTTTTTAACACTGCTGTTAATTTACAGAAATACAATGTAAATTCTATTTCACAAAGAATTGTATACATTGTAGTGGTTGTTGCTGTAGTTATAACGATGGTAAAATTCAGAATAACAGTATAATTCATGAATTACAGTAAAAGCTTAATATTTTTAAGAATTTTGATGATTGTTATTTTACAGATCTTTACCATCATTAAGAAAACGTACTTTCGCTGTTGGCTAAAAGCTTTAATGGACTGTTTACAGTTATTTTTTGGGTTTGTATATTTTTCACAGAGGTTTTCTTATGACAGTGTTTTATTTAACTGGTCTATTCTCCCCTTGAGACCATTAGAGGAGTGAGGATTAGCATGGACGATGGGAGCTCCGTTCAGATGTTTGGAGAGAAGCAGCAGCGTGTGAACATTTCCACTACAACCTTCTTCTTGTTGGATGATCACAGCCCAGAGTTCAAAGCTGCTGAAGGAGATAATTACAGTTATTAAAGAGTTAGACCAAAACCAGGCTGAACATTAGTGGAGTTATTGTGGTGCACAGTGAACTGAACAGCAGCTCCTCTCACAAAAAGAAGAAAAAGGAAAAGAAGCTCTTTGTGCTTCTGGATTCCTGCCATTTAATTATTGCCCTGTAGTTGAGAACTTCTTTTAATCACCACACGGAGGAAATGATCACAGGAACCTGTAACTGAGTTAAAACGTTTATGGGCAGTTCAGTTTCAGCTCATGGCTCTCACTGGGACTCCATTCAGTGATGACAGGTGCAGAACGTGAGGAGCTTCATCAGCATTTTTCAATCACAGCGTTTTGAAAGGTAATTAGGATGAAGCAAGGTCCGCACGTCCCATCACATTTCATTCAGCTCGGGTTTGTCAGTCATCCTCGAGCTCCTCATCAGTGGTCAGCTTTCGGATATTTTTGTGTGGTAGATTTTTTTAAAACAGAAACACTGGGATGCATCATAATTTCTGCTAATCCTAGATATTCTGAAGAGCACAATCTAACTGAAGCGAGTTCCCAGTTATACTGCGCTGTTTGTCCACCTGAATAATAGTAATAACAACACAGCAGCCACTGAATGTAAATTTTACATCAAAAATACTAAAATATTGAATTTTAGTTCAAAATGAAAATCAGGTTAACATCAAAACCCAACTTTGGCTTAATGTCAACCTCCAACATTGGACTGATGTTGATTTTTGGTTGGAAAAAAAAAAAACAACCTGATTTTCGTGACCAAAAAAGCTGATATCAATCTCCACCATTAGACAGGAGGAGTGGCCAGTGCCACTTTGAGTTAAAGTCCAGACACCAAAGGACCAAAGGTAAAATATTCCTCCAGTAAAAGTAGAAGTTCCTCCCTTTAGACCTCCACTGGAGTAAAAGTACTAAAGTATTTCCCTTCAAATGTACTTAAGTATAAAGTAAAAGTACTAAAAGAGGAATTCTGGCTCTGATGTCCTGTTATCATTTTTATAACCAGACTGGCTTCATGAACTCATTTCAGGTGAAAGTCCTCCAGCGTCTCTCTTGGTAAACCAGTCTTTTAATAGAACGTCATTAATTAGTGACGCTGACGTCTATTAAAATGATCAGAAGCACAAAACACTGAAGGTAAACAGTTTCCATCAGGGAGAACCGAGTGGCTCTGAAATCACTTTTTACACACAAGCAAAGTTTCAGTTTCAGATTTATTTACAACTTAGTTCCAAGTTTAAGTTGAATAAAAACTGGCTTTAAACTCAGGATCACAGATGAGCTCCTTTACTATGTTGATCTGTAGGCGTCTGTTCATAAACATAAACCAGCCCAAACTCATTTACTATAAAATGAAATGGTGTTTGTAGAAATTCAGAAAAAAGCCGCGTCAGTCTCGACTGCATATGTGGACATATTTCTATATTGAGCTCTATTTACACAAAGTTAGGTTAGTTCATCATTTATGTTGAACAGACTCTCCCAAAGTTTTACGCTGCTGCGCTGACGTCGAACCAGTGGTGAACATTAACAGTGGTGAACATTAACAGTGGTGAACATTAGCGGTGGTGCACATTAACAGTGGTGAACATTAACAGTGGTGAACATTAACAGTGGTGAACATTAACGGTGGTGCACATTAACAGTGGTGCACATTAACGGTGGTGAACATTAACAGTGGTGTACATTAACATGGGTGAACATTAACAGTGGTGAACATTAGCGGTGGTGCACATTAACATTGGTGAACATTAACAGTGGTGACCATTAACAGTGGTAAACAATAACAATGGTGAACATTAA